>NC_086317.1:384888766-385192933 GCF_036172605.1 Pelobates fuscus | reverse complement strand
GTACTGCGGATTCGCAATAGAGCTATGGGTAAGAGAACGTTCCACTTAAGTTGGGTTTCCTGACACATTTTAGCCAACTGGTTCTTAATAGTTCTATTCATTCTCTCTACCTTACCAGAACTCTGGGGTCTATATGCAGTATGAAGCCTCCACTTTATACCAAGCATATGAGTCAGTTGTTGTAGGCACTGATGAACAAAAGCTGGACCATTGTCCGATCCTATAGAACAGGGTAGTCCATATCGGGGTATTATTTCTCGTAGCAGGAATCTCACAACTTCTCCTGCTTTCTCTGTACGAGTAGGACATGCTTCTACCCAGCCTGAATAGGTGCACACAATTACCAGCAGGTAACGATGTCCACCCGATTTAGGCATCACTGTAAAGTCTATTTGTAGATCGGACATGGGGAGTCCCCCCATAAACTGGACTCCTGGTGGCTTTACTGGTCCTTGTCTTGCATTATTTTTAGCACACGTTACACATCTTCGTACAATGGCCTGAGTCAAGTTGGACAATCTTGGTATGTAGAAATGTTTTCTAAGAGATTCTTCAGTACTGTCTCTCCCAGAATGTGTCCCGTTATGATAATTTTGGACAATTTCTACCGCTAGTGATGCTGGTATGACTATTCTTCCATCTTCTAGCTGATACCACTTGTTCTCCAAATACTTTCCCGGTTCAGTCTTTAACCACTCCTCTTCTTGAGCTGTATAAACTGGAGTCCATTGGGACAGTGGAGTTGGTATAAGAGCAGCTATATGCCCCACATATTCCTGTCTTCCTGATTCAGCAGCACGCTTAGCTGCACTATCTACCATCCGATTTCTCTTGGTTACATCACCATCTCCTCTCAGATGCGCTCGACAATGTATGATACCGACTTCTTTCGGCTCCCACACTGCTTCCAATAGTTGTAGGATTTCGGCTGCGTATTTGATTTCTTTGCCTTCTGAATTCAGTAGTCCTCTTTCTTTATACAAAGCTCCGTGGGCATGAGTGGTTAAAAACGCATACTTAGAGTCCGTATAGATATTCACTCTTAAACCTTCAGCCAATTGTAACGCTCGTGTTAGTGCTATTAATTCTGCCTTTTGTGCTGATGTTCCTTTCGCCAGTGGCCGAGCTTCTATCACCTTGTCTATTGTTGTTACTGCATATCCTGCATAGCGGATCCCTTCTTTCACATAACTACTGCCGTCGGTATAATATTGAACATCGGGGTTCTGGATGGGAAAATCACGAAGATCTGGTCTACTTGAGAATACTTCATCCATTACTTCCAAACAATCATGTTGACTTTCAGTAGGTTGTGGCAAAAGGGTAGCTGGATTTAAGGTGTTTACAGTCTCTAAATGCACTCTTGGGTTTTCACACAACATTGCTTGATACTTGGTCATTCGGCTGTTACTAAACCAATGATTTCCTTTGTAATCCAACAACGTCTGTACTGCATGTGGGACTCGTACATAAAGTTCTTGACCAAGAGTGATTTATCGGCTTCAGCTACTAGCAGGGCGGCTGCAGCTACGGCTCTTAGACAAGGTGGAAGTCCGCTGGCCACTGCATCCAATTGCTTAGACATGTAGGCAACAGGTTTTTGCCATGATCCCAAGTACTGTGTCAATACTCCCACAGCCATTCTTCTTTGCTCGTGTACATATAAGTAGAATGGTCGTGTGTGATCAGGTAGACCTAATGCTGGGGCACTCATCAAAGCCTTCTTCACATCTTCAAATGCCGTTTGCTGTTCTTGGGTCCATAAGAAGGGGTCGTGCTCTGTACCTTTGATAGCTGCGTACAGAGGTTTTGCCAGTATCGCATAGCTGGGAATCCATATCCTACAGAAGCCTGCTGCCCCCAAGAATTCTCGCACTTGTCTTCTATTCTTGGGTATTGGTATTTGGCAGACAGCTTCTTTTCTCTCTGGCCCCATAATTATTTGACCTTCAGAGATATGGAATCCCAGATATTTGACAGTTGGCAAACACAACTGAGCCTTCTTTCTAGACACCTTGTATCCTGCCTTCCAGAGAATGTGTAGTAGATCGTGCGTTGCTTGCTGACAGATTTCTTTTGTAACTGCTGCTATCAACAAGTCATCTACATATTGTAACAATACACACTCTCCTGGGATGGACTCGAAATCCAGTAGATCTTGACTTAGGGCTGAACCAAATAGGGTAGGTGAATTTTTAAATCCTTGGGGCAGTCTTGTCCAAGTCATCTGGCGTTTTGAGCCCGTTACAGCGTTCTCCCATTGGAAAGCGAAAATACATTGACTTTCTGCGGCAATCCGGAGGCAAAAGAAGGCATCTTTGAGATCTAAGACTGTGAAGTAAGTAGCCCCGCCCGGAATTAAAGCAAGCAGGTTATATGGATTGGGTACAACTGGATGTATACTAACAACCGCATCATTGACTGCTCTCAAGTCCTGCACAGGTCGATACTCATCTGTACCGGGCTTTTGAACAGGCAGCAATGGGGTGTTCCAGGGGGAAGTACAGAATTTTAGGATACCATACCGTATGAACTTATCCAGATAGGATTGGATGTTCTTCTTAGCCTTCTGCGGGATGTGGTATTGTCTTAGGCTCACTGGATAAACCCCAAGTTTTAGTTCAATTTTTATAGGTGGAATATTGCGGGCCAGTCCTGGTGGGTTGTTCTCTGCCCAAACTCCTGGTATGTTAAATAATGTCTCATCACTCCTAGGGTTTTGGCTAGTCAACACTGTATAAAGTCGCCACTCTTCTTCCTTTGGTACGGATAATGTCATGATACCTGAAGGTCCATTAAACTTTAAAGATGTTGTTCCATTTGGTAGGAACGTAATCTGCGCTTGTAATTTTGATAGCATATCACGTCCCAGCAATTGGACTGGACATTCAGGCATATAAAGGAATTGATGTTTTACTACGTGGCCTCCCAATGTACAGAGTCGACTTTTAAGAACCGGTTTTTCGGCACTTCTTCCAGTTGCTCCTATCACAGTAATAGTCCTTCCAGATGGAGGAGCAACTAGATTAGTCACCACTGAATGTTCAGCACCAGTGTCGATCATGAACGCACTCCTTTTCCCCCCTATTGATACATCGACCATAGGCTCCGCTCGACCAAGGGGGATGGAGCCCGGTCGGTATCAATAGTCCTCCATGACCGTGTCAGCCAATCCTACAAAGTCCCTGCCTTCTCTATCGCGGGACCTTTGCGCTGCTGGAATATACCTGTCTTCCCTAACACTTCCTCTGTTCCCATTACTCCCTCTATTACCATTACTCCCTCCGGGGCCTCCTCTACCTCTCGCTCTGCCTCTAAAGTTTCCGTAACCTGTCCTAGGTCTGTCTTTCTCACACTGTTCTCTTCGAGGACACTCATTTCTCCAATGCCCTTCTTCCCTACAGTATGCGCACTGATTTCTACTTAGAGGTTCCTCATTCCATCTACTATCGCCTCTATCTGGGCCCCGTCTATCTACGCCTGCGATCGCTACCGCTAGCATATCAGCCTTTTTACGCATCTTGCGCTCTTCCTCTTTCTTACTTTCTGTTTCCCTATTCATATAAACCTTATTCGCTACCTCCATTAGTTGGGTGATTGACATACCTGCGAACCCTTCTAACTTTTGTAGCTTGCGCTTAATATCTCCGTAAGCTTGGCTGACAAAGGCGGAGTTCACCATTCGGGAGTTATCTGCGTCTTCCGGATTAAAGGGGGTATACAAGCGGTATGCCTCCAATAATCGGTCATAAAAGACACTGGGCGCTTCATCGCTTTTCTGAATCACCTCAACTGTCTTCGACATGTTAATGGCTTTCTTTCCTCCGGCTTTCATGCCAGCAATTATAGCGTCTCTATAGGCTCTGAGTTGAACCATATCAGCACCATTTACATTCCAATCGGGATCGGTGTTGGGATAATGTGTTGCGGCCCATGCTGATGGATTGGCTTGGTTTAAAGTACGGGCTTTATCCTCTAGTGCTTTAATGGCTGCTTGATTTATTCTTGTCCTTTCCTCATTGTTAAACAAAGTCATTAATAACTGCTGGCAATCAGCCCATGTCGGGTTATGTGTCTGTACTATTGAGGTGAACAGATCAGTCATAGCTTGTGGTTTCTCAGTATACGAGGAATTGTGGGTCTTCCAGTTTAAAAGATCGGTTGTCGTGAATGGGACATATACAAAGACTGGGTCAGCATGTGCCATTTGGCCTGCGGCATCGATGTAGGCTGGCCCAGGATTCAGACGAAGAGGCATCTGATAGTGTTTTAATTGTTGGGCACCGGTCAACTGTCGGGTCTGTATGGGGCTACGTGGAGGGGCGTCAGTCATAGGTTCCAGTCGGGGAGAAATAGGGTATGGGGATGTGGGAGCTTGGTTTTGGGAAAAGGTGGTAAATAAAACACTTCGAGCCGAGCTAGATGAAGCTTGACCGGAAGTCTGAAGTGGCGCCAAATCAGGATATTCGTTTTTAATGGGGGTTGGTTCTGATTCCGGAAGGGGAGATTTAGTACGAGGGGGGGTGGATCCTGTACTGGAGGAGGAAGCGGAAGTGGATGGGGGTAATGAGGGGAGGGTTGCAGGACTTCCTGCGTTTGCGTCACTTCCTCTTAACGGAAAGTAAGGGGGCGGAAAAGGGATCTCGGACTCAGGGGGCGTGTCCAAAATGGGCCTAACACCAGTCCTAGTGGACGAACAAGTCCTAGCTACCATGAGGCGACATTGCTCCTCGTGGCATGTCCGGAGCCATTTTGGCGAGTCATTTACGGCCTGTCTCCAACAATCAATATAAGGAAACTGGCCGTAAAGTTCAGGCCTACCTGATACAGCCACGTGTAAGCGCTGTACCAGAGTTGGATCCAAACTGCCACGTGGCGGCCATGCCGCAACCAAAGTAGGCCACTCCCTAGTACACAAAGTGACCAAACGTACAGGAGACATTTTAACCCCAAAATCACAAGTTTTGAATCCCTTTTTAAAATTCTTCACCATACAACCTAAGGGATCCGGGATCGTTGACTGCGACGCACCCATACTTAACAATGGAACGTCGTCGACAACGAATACTATACACGCGTACTATTCAACAGTCACACCCGTTTCCTCTGGCAACAGCACCACGTGGTACGGTTACCAAGTGAAACGTACACAATAACACAATAAACACTCAAGGAATTCCCGTACACACACAGCTGTTACACCAGTCACTAGATAATCAATATTATGCCCTTTGGCGTAACTATACAGTCACCCACGCTATAATTCTCTATATGCGAATTACCCGTCTATAACACACCCCAGTAACATCGTCTTTTACAAATAGCGGTTACAGTACGGTTAGCATAGGTCAAAGCACAAGTTAAGGTCACAATACAATTATTAGTGGTTATGGTGTTAAACATGCAATGGACGACAATGATTAGTACTTATATACAGTGTCAGTAAATATACAGGGTTATGGTACCTTGCACTATAATACAGCAACACACTATTAACACTCTCGCTAGACGGCTAAGCTCGCGCTATCTAACAAGATATACACTTTACTAAACAATCGTTAACACATTTACAATTCCCAACTAAACTATTGGCCAGTACCTTGAATGGACTACCTAAAAACAATCTACATACGTTTTGGTTAGCCACACTGCCCAATCACCACATATATAGCGAGCTAGAGGACCGAATTTACACAGACGCCTCTTAGTCGCACTATCAAAAGTCTAGTGGGTTCCAAATTTACACGCCTTCCCACTTAGCCCAGATAGGATGAGATCTAGCGAACCGAATTTACACAGACGCCGCTTAGTCTCCCGGTCCCTCCGACCTAGCGAACAAAATATACACCCTAGAACGCTAGTCTAGACAAGACACCGGTGTCCGGCTGGGGCTATTTACACCAGAGCCCCGCCTGACTAACAAAATCAAACGGTCTGACTAAAGAGCGTTCGATCGAGCGGTGCGCCTTCGCTCCTTCCCTCCGACAGAGGGGGCAGATACACAGATTCAAAACCCCTTTGGGCCTACCGCACAATCGGTATACCCCTAGTGGGTCCTGCCGTCTAAAACAGCAGTTGTCTTACCTCCTCGTTCCTGAACCTGAGTTCACACTCATCGACGGGGACACCCCAGCACTTCTCACGTAGAGGCCGATGATCTCCTGGACAACAGACCAGTGGCGCCGAGACGAAGGGAGGTCCACGCAGAAGTTCAGGGGTGCAGCCGTAGAGAACGTGGGCAAAGATAGACCGTCTCACGCCTCTGCCTCTCAGCTACCGTTGAACGATGAGCTTCCCGGCCAATGCACCAAATGATACCGGAGAAACTGACGGAAGCCAAGCACAGAGAGATGGACACAGGTTTCTTCAGGAAGGAAGAGATTCTTTATTGGATCACCGATCGGGACTCAGAGGGACTAATGTCACCAAAATACAGCAAGTTCTGAGCCCCGGACAATAGTGCAGGCTCCTTATATAGGCACATAACTCCTCCCATATTAAGCTCCACCCGCACATTCTCTTAACCAATCAATACAAATAAGAATTAACTTCCTGCTTGACCGCATGGCTTGTCCAGCACAATGGAGGAGGGGAATACTACATCCTGTATTCTTGCACATGCTCCGTACACTATTGATCGTATCTTGCCTCGTGCAACCAACTGATCGATACGTCAGCATATGCACGTACACATGCCACGTGGTAATCTCGGCCTACTAAATTTATTTTTACAGAGATTCCACCACAATATATATAATATAATATATATATAATATAATATATAATATATATATATTATATAATATAATATATAATATAATATATATATATATAATATAATATAAATATTATATATAATATAATATAATATATATATAATATATATATAATATAATATATATATATATATAATATAATATATAATATAATATATATATAATAATATAATATATATAATAATATAATATATATATAAATAAATAATAATTAATATAATATAATATATATAATATATATATAATAATATAATATATATATATATATAATATATAAATAATATATATAAATAAATAATAATTAATATAATATAATATATATAATAATATATATATATATATATATATAAAAATATCGAGGACTCCGCACTCAATGTACCTGTCTTGTTCTTGCCTTGGTGCTGCCTCGGCCGTCAGAATGTATAATACAAAAAACGAGTGCACTCGAAAGGACTTGGTAGAAAATTTGTTCAAATTTATTCACATACGTGCCAGTGATGGGTTCAACGTTTCAGTCCTCGCAGGACTTTTATCAAGACAATCAAAAGGCGGGTAAACACAGTTTAAATATGGTGAAAACAGACTTCAATTGGAGAGTGAGAACGAGGTTGTGATATCACCTGTGATAGGTCAAAGTTCAATAGACATACCTAGAGAGATTTAACCCTTGGTAGTGATCCAAACACAATAATATAGAAAATATAAAAAATCAACCAAAAACCGATCAAACGATATACTCAATGATCCTAATTTAATTAATACATCTTATGGGTGATAAGATCTAGAATGTCTGTGCTAAGGAACCATAAAATTAAAATCAAAATTAAAATCAAGGAAAATAAACCATGGAGGGCCCCATAGAGTGGTAAGTCTACTAAAGATCTACCTTGTGGAGCACCCAGACACAGACTGCACATCTAGCCTGCACAAACATAACATATCAAAAAGATTAGTTAAACTGTATAGGGAAATGGCTTAATTTCAAATTCAATTTACAGAATACAACCACTAAGTATACTATTAATGTATATCTTGCATCAGTTGCAGATACCTTGGAACCAGTCTGGGCTAGATTATGCTAAATTATGCTATATTGTATATCTATGTTGTTACTTTGTAATTATCTAGAAAAAACCTATTCCGGCTTACTATCTTTTGGAGATAAAGCAATTCAATGGGTTAATTTCATTTAGCCCACCGGGGGACACAGTACCCAATGTAAAAATCCAGTAAGCTTCTCGCTGGAGGAGCAAATTATCCCAATCGCCTCCTCGTTGTGGAGCCGGGACCTGTTCAATTCCCATAAATTTCAGAGTCGGCAATGAATGTCCAGCTGTAAGAAAATGTCGAGCTATGGGAGTGGTAGCTATGCCACTAGAGAGTGCCATCCTGATAGTAGATCTATGACCCCTCATTCGTTCTCGGAGATCATTTGAGGTTTTGCCAATGTACATAAGCCCGCATGGGCATAGGATACGGTATACAACATGTGTGGTGGTGCAAGTAATACGTTGGCGTATTTTATATTCTTTGCCAGAATGGGGATGAAAAAAGGACTTCCCCGGGGTCATGTTGTTGCAGGCTGTACATTTCAGACATCGGAAACACCCAACATTGAGATGTGCAGATCGATTTACCTCCTGTAGATCAGTATGTACAAGGTAATCCCTCAAATTTTTGCTTCTCCTATAGCTCATAATTGGAGTTTGGTGAAGTATAGCTGGTAATGTAAGATCTTTTTTAAATATCTCGTAGTTCCTGCGGATCATTTTAGAAAAGCTCAGAGACTGTGAATGGAAAGTTTGTGGAAAACTTAGTCTGGGCACCTTACTACGGTTAGATGGTCCCTCCATATGCAACTGTATTGCTTTGGCGTATGCTTGGTCAAGTGTATACTTGGAATATCCCCTTAGGGTGAATTTCTCAAACATCTCTTGAATTTGTTTGTCGGTTCTGTTTAAATCCGAGTTGTTCCTCATAACCCTGATAAACTGAGACACCGGGAGTGATTTAATCAGATTAGGTGGATGATGGCTAGTTGCATGTAGCAATGTATTGCGATCAGAGGTTTTAGCGAATAACGTATAGCCCAATTTGTTATTCTCAATAAAGATTCGTAAATCCAGAAAGTCCATTTGTGTGTCACTGATTTGGTATGTGAATCTAACAGGTGAGTCCAGGGTGTTCAGTGATTGCAGCATGTCTAGTAATGTTGATTCTTCTCCAACCCAGATAATGAACACATCATCGATGTATCTAAGATATTTAAGAATCCGGTGACCATATTTTTGTAGGATGTACTTGTATTCATACATATACATGTATGCATTCGCGTACATGGGTGCCATAGGGGCACCCATGGACGTCCCAGAAACTTGAATATAAAATGATTTTTCAAATCTGAAGTAGTTTAGCGTTAGACATAGTTCCAGCAGTTCCAATATGAATTCAATTGGAGGCTCGATTTTTCCAGGATATTGTGAAAGTACTTGTCGCATAGAATGTATTCCCTCATCATGAGGGATGATGGTATACAAACTGCTCACGTCGATGGCTGCCAGGAGGACCCCCTCTGGAGGAAGATCGATAGACCTCAGGGTAGTAATAACCTGTGCAGTGTCTTTGACATATGTAGGTAATGTCATAACTGGTATTTTGAATTTGTTGTCCAGCCATCTTCCAATAGGTTCCAGAAGGCCCCCAATAGCTGAAACAATCGGGCGACCCGGTGGTCTCTCCAAATTTTTGTGTACTTTCGGGAGTGTGTATATAACCGGACATCTCGGCTGAGTCTCAAAGAGGTATTCATATTCCGATGTGGTGAGAAAGCCAGATTCCAGACCCCTCAGTAACGTCTGTTGTATAATCTTGCTAAATTCCTTGACAGGGTCAATATCAGTATATTTGTAAACCGAAGTATCAGATAGTTGTTTCAGGATTTCCTCCCTATAGTTCTCATAGTTTTGAAGAACAATAGCGCCACCCTTGTCAGCCGGTCGTATAGTAATAGACCTGTCATTAGCCAAGTTGTAGAGAGCTTCTCTTTCACCTTTGGTAATATTGGATCTATCCTGATTTTTAATAGTTGTCATTTGCGTCGTTTCGGTCTTAAGACAATGGGAAAATGTTTTCAAAGTTACATTAGCAGACGGGGGGTCGAAGGAACTGCGTAATCTGAAGCGTTCAGAATCTGGCTTACTCAATTGATCATCCCGTTGCTGCTGTTTGAAAAAATCTACTAAACGAAGCTTTCTGTTAAACTTAAATTGGTCAATCTCCCACTGGAATTTATTCATCCTAGAGGTGGGGACAAATGATAAGCCCCTCTTCATTAGCATAGTCTCTGTTTCAGTAAGGACTCTAGAGGATAAATTAATAATAGGATTCTCTAATGTCTCCGTGGTGGTCGCCCTCTGTGACCAGTGCCTCTTTCCTTTCTGCCCCCTCCTGGTGTAGTACCGTTGTTTGTGGGGTGCTCGATTCGGGATTGACTCCTGGTAGTTGGTTCTCGTCTGAGTCCAAGACCTGGTTCTAAAAAAGATGAAGGTGAGGATGAATCAGTTTGCAACGAATTTCCCGTTTGTAATCTCTCACGTTGGAATGTCCTTTGTTCAGAGTCAGACGCCGACTCCCCCGATGTAAAATCAACTGTAGAAGCAATAGGCTTTCTGATGCGAGCTCTATATGGCCTGTATGTGGTTTTGGTGCTCTCCCCAGCCAACCACCGATATACTCTGTGCTCTGAATAGTCCGCTTGCACTTTAACCAATTTCTCTCTCTTGAATCTAATCAAGTCGTTTTTATACTGCTGTAAATCTTCAGTAAGTTTCTGAATTAATAAATCACAGTTAGGTGCTGCTATCGTGGTAGAATGTAATACTTCGTAATCCGAAATTTTAAACTTAATAATTTTTAATTCACGACCTACCTCCTCTATAACCACCAGCATCAAATCCAGAGAACACTTATTAAGAATGCCGATCCACTTACGGCAGACATCCGGGTTGTTTCTTCCTATGGTGGGAACGTTTTTGATCCTGAAGCCTCTTGGGATTTTTTTCATCCGGTAATAATCCGATAGGTAAGTGGCGTGGAGTTCAAGGTCAATTTGTCTTTGTTTAAATTTCTTTAAGTCTCTTATGATGTCTCGTGGTTCTGAGGAGGTAGGCAAATCCGAGTCAGATTGAGGCCAAAGAATGGCCGCTGCTTCAGCGTCCGAAAACTGTAAGACTTCAGCGTGGTCTGCATATGCTCCTGCTCTGCTGAGGAATTCCTCCATGGATACGATCCTTGCAAAATCGTCACTCTCTTAGGTCTGGTGCGTGAGGTGAGTCTTGGCGAGACTCATGTAGAAATACAAAAATATCGAGGACTCCGCACTCAATGTACCTGTCTTGTTCTTGCCTTGGTGCTGCCTCGGCCGTCAGAATGTATAATACAAAAAACGAGTGCACTCGAAAGGACTTGGTAGAAAATTTGTTCAAATTTATTCACATACGTGCCAGTGATGGGTTCAACGTTTCAGTCCTCGCAGGACTTTTATCAAGACAATCAAAAGGCGGGTAAACACAGTTTAAATATGGTGAAAACAGACTTCAATTGGAGAGTGAGAACGAGGTTGTGATATCACCTGTGATAGGTCAAAGTTCAATAGACATACCTAGAGAGATTTAACCCTTGGTAGTGATCCAAACACAATAATATAGAAAATATAAAAAATCAACCAAAAACCGATCAAACGATATACTCAATGATCCTAATTTAATTAATACATCTTATGGGTGATAAGATCTAGAATGTCTGTGCTAAGGAACCATAAAATTAAAATCAAAATTAAAATCAAGGAAAATAAACCATGGAGGGCCCCATAGAGTGGTAAGTCTACTAAAGATCTACCTTGTGGAGCACCCAGACACAGACTGCACATCTAGCCTGCACAAACATAACATATCAAAAAGATTAGTTAAACTGTATAGGGAAATGGCTTAATTTCAAATTCAATTTACAGAATACAACCACTAAGTATACTATCTAGCCCAGACTGGTTCCAAGGTATCTGCAACTGATGCAAGATATACATTAATAGTATACTTAGTGGTTGTATTCTGTAAATTGAATTTGAAATTAAGCCATTTCCCTATACAGTTTAACTAATCTTTTTGATATGTTATGTTTGTGCAGGCTAGATGTGCAGTCTGTGTCTGGGTGCTCCACAAGGTAGATCTTTAGTAGACTTACCACTCTATGGGGCCCTCCATGGTTTATTTTCCTTGATTTTAATTTTGATTTTAATTTTATGGTTCCTTAGCACAGACATTCTAGATCTTATCACCCATAAGATGTATTAATTTAATTAGGATCATTGAGTATATCGTTTGATCGGTTTTTGGTTGATTTTTTATATTTTCTATATTATTGTGTTTGGATCACTACCAAGGGTTAAATCTCTCTAGGTATGTCTATTGAACTTTGACCTATCACAGGTGATATCACAACCTCGTTCTCACTCTCCAATTGAAGTCTGTTTTCACCATATTTAAACTGTGTTTACCCGCCTTTTGATTGTCTTGATAAAAGTCCTGCGAGGACTGAAACGTTGAACCCATCACTGGCACGTATGTGAATAAATTTGAACAAATTTTCTACCAAGTCCTTTCGAGTGCACTCGTTTTTTGTATTATACATTCTGACGGCCGAGGCAGCACCAAGGCAAGAACAAGACAGGTACATTGAGTGCGGAGTCCTCGATATTTTTGTATTTCTACATGAGTCTCGCCAAGACTCACCTCACGCACCAGACCTAAGAGAGTGACGATTTTGCAAGGATCGTATCCATGGAGGAATTCCTCAGCAGAGCAGGAGCATATGCAGACCACGCTGAAGTCTTACAGTTTTCGGACGCTGAAGCAGCGGCCATTCTTTGGCCTCAATCTGACTCGGATTTGCCTACCTCCTCAGAACCACGAGACATCATAAGAGACTTAAAGAAATTTAAACAAAGACAAATTGACCTTGAACTCCACGCCACTTACCTATCGGATTATTACCGGATGAAAAAAATCCCAAGAGGCTTCAGGATCAAAAACGTTCCCACCATAGGAAGAAACAACCCGGATGTCTGCCGTAAGTGGATCGGCATTCTTAATAAGTGTTCTCTGGATTTGATGCTGGTGGTTATAGAGGAGGTAGGTCGTGAATTAAAAATTATTAAGTTTAAAATTTCGGATTACGAAGTATTACATTCTACCACGATAGCAGCACCTAACTGTGATTTATTAATTCAGAAACTTACTGAAGATTTACAGCAGTATAAAAACGACTTGATTAGATTCAAGAGAGAGAAATTGGTTAAAGTGCAAGCGGACTATTCAGAGCACAGAGTATATCGGTGGTTGGCTGGGGAGAGCACCAAAACCACATACAGGCCATATAGAGCTCGCATCAGAAAGCCTATTGCTTCTACAGTTGATTTTACATCGGGGGAGTCGGCGTCTGACTCTGAACAAAGGACATTCCAACGTGAGAGATTACAAACGGGAAATTCGTTGCAAACTGATTCATCCTCACCTTCATCTTTTTTAGAACCAGGTCTTGGACTCAGACGAGAACCAACTACCAGGAGTCAATCCCGAATCGAGCACCCCACAAACAACGGTACTACACCAGGAGGGGGCAGAAAGGAAAGAGGCACTGGTCACAGAGGGCGACCACCACGGAGACATTAGAGAATCCTATTATTAATTTATCCTCTAGAGTCCTTACTGAAACAGAGACTATGCTAATGAAGAGGGGCTTATCATTTGTCCCCACCTCTAGGATGAATAAATTCCAGTGGGAGATTGACCAATTTAAGTTTAACAGAAAGCTTCGTTTAGTAGATTTTTTCAAACAGCAGCAACGGGATGATCAATTGAGTAAGCCAGATTCTGAACGCTTCAGATTACGCAGTTCCTTCGACCCCCCGTCTGCTAATGTAACTTTGAAAACATTTTCCCATTGTCTTAAGACCGAAACGACGCAAATGACAACTATTAAAAATCAGGATAGATCCAATATTACCAAAGGTGAAAGAGAAGCTCTCTACAACTTGGCTAATGACAGGTCTATTACTATACGACCGGCTGACAAGGGTGGCGCTATTGTTCTTCAAAACTATGAGAACTATAGGGAGGAAATCCTGAAACAACTATCTGATACTTCGGTTTACAAATATACTGATATTGACCCTGTCAAGGAATTTAGCAAGATTATACAACAGACGTTACTGAGGGGTCTGGAATCTGGCTTTCTCACCACATCGGAATATGAATACCTCTTTGAGACTCAGCCGAGATGTCCGGTTATATACACACTCCCGAAAGTACACAAAAATTTGGAGAGACCACCGGGTCGCCCGATTGTTTCAGCTATTGGGGGCCTTCTGGAACCTATTGGAAGATGGCTGGACAACAAATTCAAAATACCAGTTATGACATTACCTACATATGTCAAAGACACTGCACAGGTTATTACTACCCTGAGGTCTATCGATCTTCCTCCAGAGGGGGTCCTCCTGGCAGCCATCGACGTGAGCAGTTTGTATACCATCATCCCTCATGATGAGGGAATACATTCTATGCGACAAGTACTTTCACAATATCCTGGAAAAATCGAGCCTCCAATTGAATTCATATTGGAACTGCTGGAACTATGTCTAACGCTAAACTACTTCAGATTTGAAAAATCATTTTATATTCAAGTTTCTGGGACGTCCATGGGTGCCCCTATGGCACCCATGTACGCGAATGCATACATGTATATGTATGAATACAAGTACATCCTACAAAAATATGGTCACCGGATTCTTAAATATCTTAGATACATCGATGATGTGTTCATTATCTGGGTTGGAGAAGAATCAACATTACTAGACATGCTGCAATCACTGAACACCCTGGACTCACCTGTTAGATTCACATACCAAATCAGTGACACACAAATGGACTTTCTGGATTTACGAATCTTTATTGAGAATAACAAATTGGGCTATACGTTATTCGCTAAAACCTCTGATCGCAATACATTGCTACATGCAACTAGCCATCATCCACCTAATCTGATTAAATCACTCCCGGTGTCTCAGTTTATCAGGGTTATGAGGAACAACTCGGATTTAAACAGAACCGACAAACAAATTCAAGAGATGTTTGAGAAATTCACCCTAAGGGGATATTCCAAGTATACACTTGACCAAGCATACGCCAAAGCAATACAGTTGCATATGGAGGGACCATCTAACCGTAGTAAGGTGCCCAGACTAAGTTTTCCACAAACTTTCCATTCACAGTCTCTGAGCTTTTCTAAAATGATCCGCAGGAACTACGAGATATTTAAAAAAGATCTTACATTACCAGCTATACTTCACCAAACTCCAATTATGAGCTATAGGAGAAGCAAAAATTTGAGGGATTACCTTGTACATACTGATCTACAGGAGGTAAATCGATCTGCACATCTCAATGTTGGGTGTTTCCGATGTCTGAAATGTACAGCCTGCAACAACATGACCCCGGGGAAGTCCTTTTTTCATCCCCATTCTGGCAAAGAATATAAAATACGCCAACGTATTACTTGCACCACCACACATGTTGTATACCGTATCCTATGCCCATGCGGGCTTATGTACATTGGCAAAACCTCAAATGATCTCCGAGAACGAATGAGGGGTCATAGATCTACTATCAGGATGGCACTCTCTAGTGGCATAGCTACCACTCCCATAGCTCGACATTTTCTTACAGCTGGACATTCATTGCCGACTCTGAAATTTATGGGAATTGAACAGGTCCCGGCTCCACAACGAGGAGGCGATTGGGATAATTTGCTCCTCCAGCGAGAAGCTTACTGGATTTTTACATTGGGTACTGTGTCCCCCGGTGGGCTAAATGAAATTAACCCATTGAATTGCTTTATCTCCAAAAGATAGTAAGCCGGAATAGGTTTTTTCTAGATAATTACAAAGTAACAACATAGATATACAATATAGCATAATTTAGCATAATCTAGCCCAGACTGGTTCCAAGGTATCTGCAACTGATGCAAGATATACATTAATAGTATACTTAGTGGTTGTATTCTGTAAATTGAATTTGAAATTAAGCCATTTCCCTATACAGTTTAACTAATCTTTTTGATATGTTATGTTTGTGCAGGCTAGATGTGCAGTCTGTGTCTGGGTGCTCCACAAGGTAGATCTTTAGTAGACTTACCACTCTATGGGGCCCTCCATGGTTTATTTTCCTTGATTTTAATTTTGATTTTAATTTTATGGTTCCTTAGCACAGACATTCTAGATCTTATCACCCATAAGATGTATTAATTAAATTAGGATCATTGAGTATATCGTTTGATCGGTTTTTGGTTGATTTTTTATATTTTCTATATTATTGTGTTTGGATCACTACCAAGGGTTAAATCTCTCTAGGTATGTCTATTGAACTTTGACCTATCACAGGTGATATCACAACCTCGTTCTCACTCTCCAATTGAAGTCTGTTTTCACCATATTTAAACTGTGTTTACCCGCCTTTTGATTGTCTTGATAAAAGTCCTGCGAGGACTGAAACGTTGAACCCATCACTGGCACGTATGTGAATAAATTTGAACAAATTTTCTACCAAGTCCTTTCGAGTGCACTCGTTTTTTGTATTATATATATATATATATATATATTATATATATATAATATATTATTAATTTAATCTACCCCCCCCCAGCCTCCTTACCTTTGGGAATGCTGGGGGGGGTTTCTTTACCTCCCTGGGGTCTAGTGGGGCTGCCGGTCGGGCTGCTGGGCTGGTTGCTGGGCGGGCGGCTGGCGAGGGAGCTCTTCCTCTGAGCTGTCTGCTCAGCTCCCTCGCGCGCCGCAGAGTGAGGCTGGGAGCCGGAATATGACGTCATATTCCGGCTCCCAGCCTCACTCTGCGGCGCGCGAGGGAGCTGAGCAGAGAGCTCAGAGGAAGAGCTCCCTCGCCAGCCGCCCGCCCAGCAACCAGCCCAGCAGCCCGACCGGCAGCCCAGTTAGCCGCAAGGCTAACAAGGCATTTGCCCTGGGCATTTGGGGGCGGCGTTTTTTGCCGCCCCCTGGAAAATGCCGCCCAAGGCAAATGCCTTGTTTGCCTCGCGGCTAATACGCCCCTGGCCTAGGGCCTCTTTTCATCTAAATCCGGCCCTGAGGACAGGGACACTGTGCCCAACCTCTTTATGGAGATGCAGTGGTCTGAGTTCCTTTAACACCATAGGAGTGAAGTTACCAGCAGGCAGAATCAAGAATAAGAACTTAGTTTAACGCGTTGCATTTCACACTTGTGCTTGCCCTTATTCTTAAGCAGACATTGATGGGGACATTGATATTGTGTGAGGAGAAACTTGCAGAAGGACAACTATTATTCCAACGCTACAAAGATCTTTTCATTGTGACAGCCTAGCCAGACAGAAGCTTCACCTAATAGCAAGACACATGAAAACCAGCTTGAAATTTGCTCACAAAAAAGTACCCAAGTTACTCTCAGACTGTGAGAAAAAACTACTTTTGGTTGATAAAACACAGATTGTTTGCCTCAATTCTCAAAGTATATTGTCTAGGGAAAACTAGTCATCTCTCATCACCTGCGCAATATCACCCCAACCGTGAAACTTTGTGGAGGTAGCATTATGCTTTGGGGTGTTATTTCAGCAGGGGCTGGGAGACTGGTCAGGGCTAAACACAGCAAAATGACGCAGAAATATTGTTAATGAAAAGTTGGTATACAGCGTTTAGGACCTCAGATTGGGCCGAAGGTTCACCTTCTAACAAGACAACTCAATAGTGGCTTAGGGAGAACTCTGTGAATGTCCTTGAGTGACCCACCAAAGCCTGGATTTTAATCCAATCGAACGCCTCTGAAGAGACCTAAAAATGGCTGTCCGCCAATGGTCCCATCCAACCTGACAGAACTTGAGAGGATTTCTAGAGATGAATGGCAGAAAATACCAGGTGTGCAATGTTTGCAGCATTATATAAAAAGGCTTGAGGTCGTAATTGCTGCCAAAGGTCCTTTAACTAAGTACTAATGATTTAAGGGACTGAATACTTATCTCATTGTGATATATCAGGTTTTTTTTCTGTCTAATATTTTCAATGGTGTCAAAAATCATTTGTTATTTTTGCTTTGTAATTGCAGAGTATTGAATGCAGATTGGTGTGAAAATAAATAAACAACTGTAAACTGCAAAAATGTGAAAAATTTGAAATTTTTAAAATTGTTTTAGTATTTTAGGAATTCACTGCATGCCTTAAACATTGTTTCCATTTCTCCTCTTTACTGGCAATGTTTGTCCTGGGTTTTGCTGGTTTTGAATAAGATTATGATGTAATTTGTGTTAGCAGTGAATAGTTCTAGAGTCCAAGAGCAGAGCATAAGGTGAAAAAGTCCAATAACTTAGGGCAGAAAAAGCAAAAACGTAGTCAGAAGAAGCAGAAGGTCAGGGCTGGCAGCAAAGGTTCACTAATAAAAAAGGTAAAGAGTGCTCTAGCTATTGCAGTTCTTTTATACAAAGTGCTTAGTTAGTTAGCCTGTTACTTTAAAGCTATGCTAAAGGATAAAGTGGGAATTGAGAAAGAGGGTAGCAGGGGGAATTTGGATGTGATGGACAAAAGAAGTTAACGGAGAGTTACAACTACTGGTAAAATGTAAAGGGGGTGGTAATGAGGTGGTAATTGGGTAAGATCTCAAAACAGCTGGAGTTCCGAATAACATACTTAGGAAGCTTAGTAACAACTAATGGGGTTATTCATTATTATTATTATTATGCCGTTATTAAAGTGGGAATCCAAGATAAATTCAAAGTGAATTTCAAATTTAAGGTAAAAAAAGCTGAACTAAAAAAAAACGATCTAAGTTAAATTTAAATTTAAAATTCACTCTAAATTCTCACTTTTAAATAACCCTGTAAATAATGAAGCATTAATCCTTCAGGTGTTTTATAACTAGGCATGTGCATGGGGAAAATTTTCGGTTTGGTTCGGCATTTCGGCACTTCGGCAATTCGGCACTTCGACACTTCGGAAATTCGGCAAATTCGGAACTTCGGCACTTCAGCACTTCGGCACTTCGGAAACTCGGCAACTTCGGCACTTCGACACTTCGGAATTTCGGAACTTCGGCATTTTGGAATTTCGGGACTTCAGCACCTCGCGACTTCTCTTGCAGCCGCTTGGTAGATAACTCCCTAATTCCCACGGTATTAGGAAGTTATCTACCAAAAGGCTGAAAGACCTAAATTGGTCTTTCAGCCAAATTTATTAATACTAAGTAAAAATTACTTAGTATTAGTAAATTTTGCCCCTACTCGCTATACCTGTGACTGCTCACTGTTTAAAAAAATAAATAAAATAGTGCCCCCCACCTATTGTTCTCCCCCATGGCACCAACCCCCGAGCGGCGGGTGGGGGCCCTAAATACTAATAAGGGGGGACCTAATGTCCTCCCCCCTGGACCCCACCCCTGAGTGGCAGGTGGGGGCCCTAAATACGAATAAGGGGGGGACCTCAGCTGCGGGTGGGGGCCCTAAATACTAATAAGGGGGGGGACCTAAGGTCCCCCCCTGGCCCCCACCCCTGAGCAGCGGGTGGGGGCCCTAAAAAAATGCCCCCCCAGGTGACTAGGGGTCCCCAAACCCCTAGTCACCCCGTCCCCCCAATAAAAATTATCCCCCTACCTACCCCCCTCACCCTAAAAACTAATGAGGGGGGACCTTTAACTAAGTACCTGTAAAAAAAAACAACTTACCATTCGATGTTTTCTTTCTAAAAATCTAAAATATTTTTTCAGCCCCAAAAAAGGCCAAATAAAAAAACATAATAACCGACGCAATTATAAAAAAAAAACGAGCGCAAAAAAAAATAATCCTTCTTCACCCATGGAGGGCTACGCGCAGACTGAGCTCTGCAGGGCAGGGTAAGGCTTATAAAGCCTTGCCCCGCCCTGCAATTAGGCTCAGAGCACTCTGATTGGTGGGTTTAAGCCATCCAATCAGAGTGCTCTGACAGGTAAATGAAGAGACTGACAGGTAAGTCTCTACATTTACCTGTCACAGCACTCTGATAGGTTGGTTTGAAATCCACCAATCAGAGTGCTCTGTGTCATTTTACACGCCGTGGGAAAGTCCTTTGGAATTTTCCCACTCTGTGTAATTTGACTCATAACTCTCTGATTGGTTACTTAATCCACCTAGGCTTTATAAGCCTCCCCCCGCCCTGCAGAGCTCAGTCTGCTCGGAGCCCTCGCCGGGTGAAGAAGGATTATTTTTTTTTGCGCTCGTTTTGTTTTTGTTTTTTTTAGTCGGTTATTATGGTTTTTTGGGGGGGCTGAAAAAATAAGATTTTAGAAGAAAGAAAACATCGAATGGTAAGTTTTTTTTTTTTTTTACAGGTACTTAGTTAAAGGTCCCCCCTCATTAGTTTTTAGGGTGTGGGGGGTAGGTAGGGGGATAATTTTTATTGGGGGGAGGGGTGACTAGGGGTTTAGGGACCCCTAGTCACCTGGGGGGGGCATTTTTTTTAGGGCCCCCACCCGCCGCTCAGGGGTGGGGGCCAGGGGGGAGGACCTTCGGTCCCCCCCTTATTAGTGTTTAGGGCCCCCACCCACTGCTGAGGGGAGGGGGCCAGGGGGAGGACACTATGCCCCCCCTGCTCACTGTTTAATAGACATGCCCCTACTAGCGGTATAGCGAGTAGGGGCATAATTTACTAATATTAAGTAATCTTTACTTAGTATTAGTAAATTTATCTGAAAGACCAATTTAGGTCTTTCAGCCTTTTAGTAGATAGCTCCCTAATACCGTGGGAATTAGGGAGTTATCTACTTATTCATTCCTGTCATTATATTGACTGGCCAAGTAACTTAAATTTTATATGAATGTATGTTACATGATTGTTGTAAGTGTTGCTAATGCTTACAGCTGAATCCTGGCTATGTTTGTATACTTTTTATTTAAAATTGTTTACAATGTAACATTCTTCTTCATTCACTGGGTAAGTATATTAGTACTTAGGCAATACTGTGCTTCAGAACTTCGGAACTTCGGCACTTCGACACTTCGGAAATTCGGTAATTTCGGAACTTCAGCAATTCGGACATTCGGAAGTACCCGAATGTCCGAATTGTCCGAAATTCATCCGAATTCATATTCGGACCGAAACAAATTGCACATGTCTATTTATAACAAATGACACAGAAATTACGCCAAAGATGAGACCAGACAGTACTGCGTCATTTTGCATTTTGTAGAATGATGATGCAACAATCAAGTTTTGTAAAAGGAGCCAGCATGGCGCCATGCTGTTCTAAGTGTGTGCAACAGATGACACTGACACTGTATGGAACAAGATTGGCGCCGTTAAACTAGGCAAAGTTCAAAATTACTGATAATTAGTTACATTTTTAATACAAATTTAAATGAAAGTGACATATCTCATAAAAAAAGATTTACACAAGTCATAGGTGATTTTCATTGTTCTTTTCAGTGGTGTATATTCCAGAGAAATTACAGTTCCATTTTGATTGCAGTGACGTGTATCTGGCAAGGCCAGTTTAAATTCTAATTAACTAATGTGAGAATTCAATGTGAATTTCAAATTCAAGGTAAAATCAGAAAGACTGAAAACATTCTCTAAGTCAGCTAAACTTCCTGTTTGGCTACTTTAACCTTAAATTAGAATTCACTTTAAATTCTCACATGTGAATGCAAGCGATTGTGGTGGACTGGGAAATAAGGTCACATTGAAAAAAAAGAACAAAATAATGGGAAAGTTAGTGTTAAAATATCTGTGCACGGGGGCGGAGCTTGACCGCCATGCGGAGCGGCCGCATCCACCCGGGGCTCCGATCGAATGGCCGACATTAAGTCCCTTTTGCGGCAATCAAGCAGAGCTAAATGGGTACCCCACTTACCCACCCCACGGAGCACCCGGTGAGAATGAGGCAGGGGCATCTTGAACTCCCTGGGCGCACTTGCAGAGGCAGGTCCGACTTGCGGCCTAGCAGTAGATGCGGGGTGGGAGATGCAGCCGGTCTCCCAGCTTAGAAGTCCTGTATGGCACCGCAGACCCTCCCCCTTTGGACCGGCGGGTCATCCCGGTCTACCACGGCATCCCTACTAGCCTGATCCTGCACACACCAGCCCTACTGGATGGGCAAAGCGGGGAGGCAGCAATACAACCTCGCTCACCTAAGATGGCGGCTGCCAACACCACTACTACTCCTACAGGCAACATTGATCCCACACACCACAGTGGCGAGCTGCTGACACGCACGGATCGGCTCTGTGCAGCCTTGGCGACCCCCTGTTCAGCCACAACCAGGGACTGAAAGATCCAGCCTTAAGAGATGGCATGGAGTGAAAGACAAGAACAGACCCTGGGACTAAACTTATTCTGCAGTGTACTTTATGGCTATTAATATATAGTCTATCAGCCACAGACCCCCACTTTGCTCCTACCACTAACGGGTACTTGCTGTGTAGTAGATTAAGAACAAAAATGCTGTGGTAATTCATATATCTTGCATCCTAGCTTTGTATATGCCTCAATAATTTTGCTAATTAATCTTGTTATCGTGCTAACACATATTAAGCGAAGTCTAAATCGTTAAAAAAAAAAAAAAAAGAATGCCACATAGCGTAATATTCCAGAATGCATACCTTACTAAGCAAAGTGCCCTACTAGACTCAGGGGATGAAAAGCGTCTACTATACGTGCTACTTAAAGCGCAAATGCTCATATTAATGCTAACTAACTTGTCTCCACCTAACTGTTTTTGCTACTGGGATAAAGCTACGTACATTAACCTATAAAATGAAGCAGTCCCTCAGGGGAGAATATGTAATTTTACTTTTTAACATATTCTTGTATTTGTTGTCAGTTATATATCTCCACTTCTTTCTGTAACACTCACTCAATGCTTCAATAAAATAAAGATTGACAAAATATCTGTGCACAGAAAATAGCAAATTGATGCTTACACAGATATATTGCAGTTACCTGAATAGACTGTACTTTATTTCTGAGTGCAATTCACCATAAAGTATATAATACTTAACTGAAATATTGGCAGGCTATTCCAATCCCAAATTGCTGATGATAGTGGAAAATATAATTTGTATAATAGCTAACAGAAAATTCATAAAGAACTTATTACATTTACTGTAGCTGTATGTAAATGCATTGCAGAGGTTTGGAAATTATTTGCCAGCTTTTCTGATTGAAACTGCAGAAGAAAGTATTAAAGGAACACTATAGGATCAGGGGGACACACACCATTTAGCCCCCCTGTTCCCCTTCCCCTCCCCCTTTTTCTTCCCAAATATAGCAAAATCTTAACTTTATTCCAGTCAGCTGCTTCTGGCTCTGTCACTGAGCTGCCTGCTTGGCTGACATCAGCAGAAGTGTTGAACTTACCAATCACAATGCTGTGATGGATTGGCTAAGCTTGTCAAGTAGGCAGATCAGGGGCAGAGCCAGCACAAGCCAAACCCAGCCCTGCACAGTCAGCATCTTCTCATAGAGATGAATTGAATCAATGTATCTCTGTGAGAAAAGTTCAGTGTCTCCATGCACACTGTGCAGCAGTGCCCCAAAAGGAACCTCTAGCAGCCATCTGAGGAGTGGTGAGTGGAGGTATCCATAGGCTGTAATGTAAACACCAGAGATGAGTCAAACAGGGGGGATAAAGGTTGCACCAGAAATGATAAAAATAGAGATGTTTTAGAACATATATAATGTTTTGTATTTTTATATATATCTTTTAGTTAGGTATATTAGCGCTGATCCTTTCTTTTATCCTTTTGTCTATCTTTGTAATGTATACACTGCCTTTTCTCTGAAAAAGCAGCTTTACTGCAAAAAGCCTGAAGGGAATGATTATACTCACCAGAACAAATACAATAAGCGGTATTTAAGGTGACTATAGTGTCCCTTTAATGAAGGGATATCTAACTTTTAAAAGATGTGGTTTCTGTCATGGAACAAGAAGAGAAAATAAAATCTATGATGTACATATAAATAAAATAATTTTCCAAATCATGTGTTTGAAACACCACACAAAGCCTTTGAGCTATTATTTAATTTATATATTCTCCACTGTCTTTTGTTTTGTTATTTATTTTACTTATAGTACAGTAAAAGTTAAAGAAACACTCCAAACACCTCTACATTCTGTGCTGGTTATGGTGCAAGGAGTGTCATGGCACCCTCAGTGTAAGTATTTAAACTATTTGCAAACAGCTGGCTACCAGTCACCTGATAACTATCTGCATTAAACTGAGCCTGGCGGTGCAGAGTTTAGCGCAGGAGAGCTAATGGAAATTCCATACAGGAGATTTGACTCTCAATGGAGGAAGTGACTGGCACCCATGGGATCCTGGCAACTTATCAAACCATTAGCAAATAGTATAACTACTTAAATTAGAAGGGCGCCTGAGAACTCCTATAACCACAACTACTGCAGCATACTCTGGTGTACCTCTAGGTAGGAGAGAGAGAACAGCCCATACCAAATGCACGACTTGTACAAATATTATACAGGCATAGGCGTGCGCACGAGGTGTGCCTGGGCACACCCTAATCCCCGCGGCCCACGCTGTGTGCCTCCATGGGCTGGTGAGGGAGATCAAACATCAAATATCTCCATCACCGGCCTGCAGGGAGGGAGGCTGGAGAGGACCCAGGGAGCTCTTGCCAGCAGCTTCACGGGGTTCCTCTCACGAGGTCGGAGCGTTGCCGTGGCAATGCTCAGATCTCGCGAGAGTGAACACTAGCCCTGCAGGCTAGAGTTCACTCACACTAGGACTACCATTGATCAGGGATGGCAGCAATGATTCCCCCTCCCAGGCAAAAGGTAAGAAGGGAGGAGGGCTATTTCCTAATCTGTCCCCTTACCACCACACACAATCCCATCAAACAAATTCACACACACACACACAGCACCCCTACATACACACGCACAGTACCCTCACACACAGAACACTAACAGCACCCTCACACACTACCAGCTCCCACACATAGCACCCTTACACACACACGCACAGCACCCTTACACACACAGCACCCTCACACACACATGCACAGCATCTTCACACACATGGCACCCTCACACACAGCACCCTTACACACATAGCACCCTCACACACACACGCACAGCACCTTCACACACACGGCACCCTCACACACACACACACACACACGGCACCCTCACACACACACACACACAGCAGTGTATGTATGTATATATATATATATATGTATATATATATATATATATATATATATATATACTGTGACAGAGTGTTGGGGATGGTGGTCAAGGGTGTATATCTGGCACCCAGACTTTTGCGCAGCCACTATCCTGACATGTGGTTAAGCACATGTAGTTAAGGTTAAATGTAGGTTTTTTTCTTTGTTGTTATTTGGGTCCCTGGGGTGGAGTATTCGGAAGAGCAGGGTGGGCCGATTCTCCACCCACTCTCAGAGTGTCCAGCCCAGGTTTTCTAAGGAGTTCTGGCTCACTACCTAACGAGGTCATTAGCATCACCTATAGGGCCTGTGAGCAGCTTTATAACTGCAGTTAAAGCAGGGTGGGGTGAAGGAAGTGTTTTTGAGGAGAAAGAAGGTTTGCTGCCTGTTGTATCCTGTTGTATCCTGTTGTATCCTGTTGTATCCTGTTGTATCCTGTTGTATCCTGTTGTATCCTGTTGTATCCTGTTGTATCCTGTTGTATCCTGTTGTATCCTGTTGTATCCTGTTGTATCCTGTTGTATCCTGTTACTTCTTACCAACAGAAAATAAACAGGCCAGAGGCCTTTGAAACTGTCTTGGCCTGGCTTCCTTACCCTAGAGGGCTGTGCAGTTGCCAAAAGGTCCTGGACAAACACACACAGGGAAGTAAGTTTGTCACAATACATACACACATACATATACATGCGGTGTGTGTGTTTGTGCTTTAGGGTGCACACCCTAATGCAATAGGCTGTGCACGCCTATGGATACAGGCAGTTTGAGAGATTGAAATCTGGCTGCATAATTGACAACTCTGGGGGCTGTTTACAGCGGCAGTGATTTTTATGAATAAGGTAAATGTTATTAGTGTTTAGGAGCATATTTACTGATTAGCCGTAACATTAAAACCGCATTGTGCTGCCAAAACGGCTCTGTTGTGTTGAGGAATGGATGCAACAGGACCTCTGAATATATGCCGTAGTATCTGGCACCAAGACATTGGCAGCAGATCCTCAAGTCCAATAAGTTGCGAGGTGGGGCCTCTATGATTTGTTGTTTCAGCACACGGCCATCCACGTGATCCAAAAGAAGACCTGATTCATCAGACCAGGCAATCTTCTTCCATTGCTCCAAGAGCCAGTTCTGACACTTATTTTCCCCTTGAAGGCACTTTTGGCGGCGGACGAGGGTCATTATGGACACTCTGACTGGTCTGCGGCTATGCAGCCCCATACAAATTGTGATCGACTGTGTATTCTGACACCTTTCTTTCACAGCCAGCATTAAGTTTTCGGCAATTTGTGCTACAGTACCTGTCTTGCTTTTGCTCCCATGTGCATCAATGAGCCTTGGACGCTCATGACCCTGATGCCGGTGCCCTAGTTGATTTTCCTTGCACCACTTTTGATAGGTACAAACCACTGCATACCGGTAACACCCCACAAGACTTGCCATTTGGAGACGCTCTGACCCAGTCTTCTACTAATCACTATTTGTCTTTTGTCATAGTCACTCAGATCTTTTTTCTTGCCCATTTTTCCTGGTTCCAACACGTAAAAAATCAAGAACTGACTGTTCACTCGCTGCCTAATATATCCTGTCAGGTGTTTTAATGTTGTGGCTGATCATTGTATGACTAACTGGGCAGTGAGAAGAGAGAAAGAGGCAGGATATGTCTGATTGTAGAGAAAGAAGGGGACAGGAGAAATGCAAGGTTATTGACGTAGACGTTAATTGTAGGGATCTGACCATGAAACTGAAAACATTGTGCCACAATAGCTAAGCTGGAAAAAAAGAGCAGAATTGCAGAATATTTCCAAATTGACTATTTTGGCTTAAAATTTGAAAATTCCATCATCAATTTCAAATGATTCCCAGTTTAGTGAGTAACCCAGTCAGTCGACTAGGGAAGGCAGTTCCACAGCCTTGGCTGAACATTTTCCAGGTGAAGGAAAAGCAAAAATTAAAGTAGGTGTTATGGTTCATGTATTTACACCCATATTAACTGTCAGTGATGCAGAAATCACGAATATTAGCACTGTTGCTATTGACAGCATTTATAACGTATATAATATTCTTACAGTGTACCTACTGCTCCAGCGGGCTCCTTGGACAGTCCTTATTCATGGCATAATAGCCATAACAAGGTAGAAAGCTGCCAAATACAGAGTCTTTGATCCAAAAATTACAAACAGATTACTTTTATCCCTTTGGGGCCATTAAGCGCATGTTATGATCACCTCATACACAGCTACGCCGTGTCACACACTTATTATAGCAAAAATGGTAACAGCATCTACTGTCTATGTGTTTCATGTAATTTATATTTTATTGTATCGCATTGGTGGTTGTGTCCATCCACTCCTTTGTCAATGCCACTGTCCGTACTATGTCCTTGTCTCAGTCCACTTTATAGATATTCCACTCCATCCACTGCATCTCTCCCTAATGCACTGTTCCCATTCCAATTCATTCTTTTTCACTCACTATCTTTGTGCCCATTCTCTCCTCTCTGCCACAATAATGTCTCTATTGCCCACAGTTCTGCTGGAAATTCGTTGAAGCTCTGTAAGCATGGCTCCAGCACCAAGACATTTTATGCAGCAGTCCTGTCTGTACTCATGTCATCAAGGTCAAGTCTTAGAATTGCATCAGGATGTGGCTCTGCACTGCTGTCAGGCTTATCGAGTTTCCAAGTAATGGCAAAGAAATTTAATTCTGGCGACGGGAGGGAAATGTGCGGGTGATTAACTATGGTGCCCTAAGCAAGTGTAGATCTGGTTACCAGCTGCAAAAGATAACTTATTTTAAGGTAAGATGTGAATTATTTATTAATCCCAGTACTAGTAGAAGTGGTGACACAATCTGCCCAGGGTGACAGTAAGAAGGTAGGTGCATACAGCCCACCTTATCCACACCGTCACTTAATGTAGAGTGGGTGAGTGGGACCACAGTGCATGCTCTGTTTCTTCCTCTGTCAGTATTCTTATTTGAGCTTGTTGGGATATGTTGTTCAGCCTTAAACCCACCTCTCTGGACACTCAGTGCACTCCTCTTGGCACTCCCTTGAAAGACCAGGCACTATATATTATATATGGTCTACTACAGGAGGGAGGATATTGGCTGGAGACACACACAAGCAAAGACCTGGAAAGGCACCCAAGAGTTAAAGTGACACTATAAGCACCAACACAACTAATAACTAACTTAATGAAGTGGTTTTGGTATATAGATCAAGCCCCAGCAATCTTACTGCTCGATTCACTGCTTTTTAGGAGTTAAATCACTTTTGTTTTGGTTTATGCAGCCCTAGCAACTCCAAATCTGCATATGGCCTACACCGTCTCCCTACACAGCTCCTGTAAAGAGATACATAATATTTATACTTCCTTTATTGCACAGACTGTTTCATTTTGAATTTATTGTCTCCTGCTCTGTTAGCCTGCTAGAGACTGCAAGAGTCTCCTGTGTGTAATTAAAGTTCAATCTATAGAGCAATCTATAAAACCATCTAAAGCAAACACACTATGTTGTCACATCTGATTAGAAATAAAACCACTATACTGGCTGTGTCAGTCACAACCAGGGGAGGTGTGGCTAGCACTGCATAAACAGAAACAACCGTGATTTAACTCATACATGGCAGGGAACTGGGCAGTGAGACTGCAGTGGCATGATCTATACACGAAAACTGCTTATTAAGCTAAAGTTGTTTGGGTGCTTAGCATTTCCCTTTAACCCCTCAAGGACACATGTTTCCCTTTTATTCCAGAAGTTTGTTCCTTAAGGGGTTAAGGAGGAGTGCTGAAGAGAGACGTAAGTAGTAAGGAGGGGGCTGGAGAGATAAAAGGTGGAAGTGGAGAGACACAAGGGGTTGAAAGGTGGTTTGGGAAGCGCGCAAGACCATAAGGAGGGCCTCATACATACTTAAAAGGTAGGGAGGGCGATAAGATTAATACACAAGGGTGCACAATGACTGGTAACGACACAATAGGGAGTGAATATGTTACACAAAGGGGTCAGGAAAGAAACAATAAGTGGTGAGGGAGGTCATGGAAAACACATTAGGATGTGAGGGAGGTTAAGAGAGACAAAACCAATAAATCCTGTGGGTGGGTAGGAGCTCACGCACAGTTCTATCCCGGATGCCATATACCCTGTGTACACCTCTGATCTCTACTCTAAACATATTGCTATGCTCATGAATAATTTAGAGCAGCAAAGCTAGAAACCAGTGATAGAAATTGGCAAAAAACAAAAAACAACACATTTATATTTGACTGTGCAGCATTTTGTTAGCTTTCAACACCCTCTTTGTTCATTCGTGGAATTACAGTGACATTTGGGTATCTTTTATGTCTTTTAGCCACTAGAGGGAGCATGCTGTATTACAAAAATGGCAAACGTGAAAAGCGAACAATGCTGCCTTGATAGGCCACACGTGGCGCTGTACATCTGCCAAAGGAATGCAGACAGCCCACGCCCTGAGCTGGATTTTGGAAGCAGTATCTAATGCTCTTTATTTTTAATGCCACTTTGGTCTGAAATTAAACTCGCTTTAGTGAGGGGTAGCCGGTAGGATTTTATTTAGCTAAATGTGATGTAACAAAAACTAGTCATCACAATCTTTCTGGATTTTAGTAAAAGCATGCCAACACTAGAGGTCTGAAAAACAAATCTATAATGCAAAACAATGTTATTGTAATATCCTTTTCACTCTGTTTTCTGTCTTTTTACTGCTTACTGTTAACAATATTACATCCAGCTAATTTGTTTTAGCTGAATTATTACTAAAAGATGTCACTAATGCAATTATGAATAAAAGTGTGAATGAGAAGCAACTCGTCTCTGTTCTGTTTTGTATGTCGGTGAAGTGTCACGCCTACACTGTGATCTACCTCCATCCCATCTGCTTTCCCTGGGGACAATACATTCAATCCTTCTAACAAGAAACAGGGTTCCGGTTCCTTGGCTTCCTTCTAATTTATGGCGAATACAGATATACTATGCAGGATTTTAATAATATTGAAATTGCTTTGTGTACGAATGCAGCATCATTACAATTTCTGATGACTTTGCTTTCAGACACTGCTAGATTTATGGGGTATTTAATATTCATCAGCTATTCATGGCAATCATTATTCCTTATTTGTTTTTATTGTGTTGTATAGTGGTAAACACTACATTAACGCCATACAAAGGCAGCTGCTGTTGCCATTACATTTCCTTAGAAGAAAATGGAAACTTGACACACAATTTCTTCGTACAGTGGCACTACTACCTTGCAGGATTTAAGTTTAAATGAATCCTTTTTTTTCCAGTTATACATATGAAAAAAAAAAGAACTATAATCTTCTTATGGGGAGCGTAATCAGGGCCGTCTTTAATATTGATTGGACCCTGGGCAAGCATTTGCTTGGGTCCCCTTTACCCTGCCGCCATCACCCCCCTCACTCTCTGGCATGTAATCAAGCCTTCCACCCCAACACAGTGATGAACTAAAGCAGAAATAGCCCTGGTGCAAGAATTTTGGGGGGTCACCCTATCTGCTGTGCAACTCCAACAATGCTTTGACGGCTGGTACCGTATTATTTTCCCATGCTTGCAGGGTTGTATTTAGCACTGAGCAGTATTGGTGTGTTTGAATGTAAGCATGTTTGTGTGAATGTTGGGGTGTGTTTGGGGGGTGAGAAATTATTGAGGGCAGCAGGGCCCACGGGGTAGCTGCTTTGGGCCCCCTGAAGCCACTGGGCCCGGTTCAGCTGCCCCGTTTTCCCCGCGTTAAAGACGGCCCTGAGCGTAATCCATGTAAATAAGCAGAGCTTCTATGGACACGAAGACCACTTTAGTTTATTTTAGTGGTCTGTATGCAGTGTCCCAGGCCCCTTAACCCTGCAATTGTAATTATTGCAGTTTTTGATAGACTGCAATAATTGCATTGCACGGTTAGCTCCACCTCTAGTGGCTGTCTACCAGACAGACACTAAAGGCACTTCCGGGTTGTTAGGCGACTTATGGACACTCTGCTTGGGGACATCCAGCGTCATCCAAAACGCCATAGGAAAGCATATGCAGTGATTTCCTTTCGGGGAAGTCCTAATGCAATTGCTGCACATGCGCAATAGGTTCCCCATGCTGGCTGACGTTGGGAGGAGAAGTGGAGGCGGAACCTGACCCAGCACCAAGGGTCCTCTGCGCTGGAATCAGGTAATTGATAAAGGTTGTTTTTTTTTTGTTTTTTTCTTTATTTTGTTCACTCAGCAGGCAATAAAGAGAAAACAATACAATATGTGCGCTGTTGCCCATAGCGGTCACATATATTAACAAAAGCATTGTCACTGGATGAGACATGGTGTCCCGCTGAGTGGGTTTTTGTTTTTAAACGGGAGCATGTTAGTCAACAAAGTATTTAAACATCAGTATGACCCCTTGGCACCTACATGGGGTTTACTTAAAAGATGGTCCATGGGTTGAGGTGTCCCAGGGATCAGGGGTGGCCCCCTCCAAGGTTTCACCAGAGTCGTTTAACTGAACTATCTTGGGGGAGGTGGGGGGGTACTTGCGCCAATGTTATCATGGACGCTTCTAGCTCTGTGCGGGCCCTTCTCTGGCTTGGTTGAGAACAGGTGATCACACTGTAATGGACAACAAACAAACAACAACATCAGAAGAAATTTTTTTTTTTAAATAAATAAAATAAAAATAAAAATTTGTGAGAGCAAATATTTAAACGTTGACATAATGTCCTTCTAGCAAAATAACAAGTTTAGACATAGTATGCATAGTCACTGAGTGTGTCAGCGGGGTCTGTGGCATCCTGTATATCGGAGTCTCTGCCTGCCTGTGTTTGTCCCTCAAGTTGTGCCGCCCGCTGGGCTGGCATGCCGGGATGATCTGGGCACAAACTCCTTTACTGTAGTGGAGTCCAACCTGGTCAGGGCGGTTGTAGTTTCTGCTTGCGTTATTGACAGGCCCAGCTGTGTCAGGTGAGAGTCCAATTCCTGTAGGCTTCTTGCCCGGTATGTGGTCCCTTGAAAGGTGAACGTCACGAGCCTCGGTGTACCCCAGCAGTACTGGATGTCTTGTTTTCTTAGGTGTTGCAGGCTCGGTTGTAGCCCTTTACGCCAGCTGAGTGTGCTCTTAGTTAGATCCTGGAACAGCTGTAAATGGGAGTCCTCAAACAGTAGTGGGATTTCCCCCTGCAGGCTGCCAGGACAGTGGCTTTGTCTTGGTGGGTTTGGAATCTTACAATGAGGTCAGCTGAGGCATTGGGGGGGTGCTTTTGCCGGCTTGGGCAGGCGAAACCAACCGTCTAGTTTCACCTGTTTGGCTTGTTTGGGTTGCAGCAACGTTGCCATGAGGTGCCGTACGTAGTGTGGGAGGTCGTCAATCCCGATGGTGTCAGGTACCCCTCTGATTTTCAAGTTATTTCTTTGCCTGTGGTCTTCTAAGGCTTCCACTTTGTCTGCTGTGTCTTGTTGCAGTTTGTGGAGTTCTGATATTCTCCGTTCCAGAGTGGCGAGACGGCCGCCGTGGGCAGTGGCGTTTGTCTCCAAAGTGGTAAGCCGCGTGTTTGCCCTTTCCATAGCCTCTTTGAAGGCTGCCTTGTCGGCAGCTAGTCTTGTCTGAGGTCTGTAAACATTTTTGTTAGGAGGACGGCAGTGACCGGTTTCCCTGCTGGGGATGCTTTGGTCGTGTGCCCCTTAGATTGGGTTGCTGTTGCACCTTCCCCCAGGTCTGGATAGAAGTCTTCTGAGGAGTCAGAGTACTCGGCTTCCTCCAGCGCCATTTTCTCCCATGCGGCCTTCTGCGTGTTCCTCAGGAGTTTGCCGATATCGTGGCTGAAAGGGGGCTTGTCGGGCCTTGGTTTTTTGTTCTTCTTGCCCATTATTGCTTCCCTGCCAATCTGTGAGGTGTGGGGTGAGTAGGTGCCCAATCTCCGCCGGTAGATCGGTTAAATTGCTTGTTTTGGCCCAGAGCTTTACACGATGCGTCCGTGCTGGTCCGTGGCTAGCTCCACCCCCAAGGTTTTGTTTTTAACCCGAGGTAGAGAGGCACTATAGGTCACTATAGTGCGAGGAAAAAAACTTTGTATTCCTAGCTCTATAGTTTCCCTTTAAGCAAGATTCCTTTTCCGCTCCCAAGCTGTTTTACCCACAATCCAACAGTCAAAAGAATCCCAGAGGAGGTCAGAAATGGACACACAAGAACAAGATGGCAGCACCCAGATAATGTTATTTTGCCAAAAGAAGAGAACATAAATAATGTAAATAAAGGCAAGTGAAGAAGTATAATACTTAAGGAACAAGCAATCTGAAAATGGAAAAAAATTGACAGTGCTGTTTTAACTCTCACAATTACTTACTGTCCTAGTGCTATGCACCTAAACTGCTGGCTAATATTTAGAAAAATCACTGTGCATACTACATTATTATTATTATGTTATTATTTATATAGCGCCAACAAATTCCGTAGCGCTGTACAATGGGTGGACTAACAGACACATAATTGAGATCAGTCCACTGGACGTACAGGAACAGAGGGGGTTGAGGGCCCTGCTTGATGAGCTTACATGCTAGAGGGAGTGGGGTATAGTGACACAAAGGGTTAAAGTAGGGGAATTAAATAGTTTGTTAGAGAAGGGTTTATTGAGTGCTTGGTAGGTCATTTTTGACAGTTGCAGGAAAGGAGTCATGGGGTGGGGGATGAAGGTGGGGGATGAGAAACCTGCTGACAGTTTAATTGATACGCTTTAATGAAGAAGTGAGTTTTCAAAGATTTTTTGAAGGAGTGGAAGCCTGATTGAGGAGGGAAGGGAGTTCCACAGAATAGGTGCAGCCCTGGAGAAGTCTTGAAGGCGAGCATCAGAGGTGGGGATCCGGGCAGAGGATAGGCGTTGGTCTTGGGCTGAGCGCAGGGGTCTCGACAGGACATACTTGTGTATGAGGGAGGATAGGTATGTTGGAGCAGCATTATGTAGGGATTTGTAAGCAAGCGCCAGAATTTTGAATTGGGCCCTATATCTAACTGGAAGCCAATGCAGGGACTGACAGAGCGTGGAGGCGTGGGAGGTGCGACCAGACAGGAAAATAAGCCTCGCAGCCGCATTCATTATAGATTGCAGCGGTGCAAGCTGGGAACATGTAAGACCAGTGAGAAGGGGATTGCAGTAGTCGAGGCGAGAGAGAACAACAGAATGAACCAGTATCTTAGCCGCGTCCGGTGTTAGATATGGGCGGATGCGCGCTATGTTCTTGAGTTGGAAGGGACAGGATTTAACTATCGATTGGACATGGGGAGTAAAAGAGAGGTCAGAATCAAAAAGAACCCCTAGGCAGCGAGCCTGCGAGGTAGAGGTGATAGTAGCGCCGTTGACTTGGATGGAGACAGACACAGGAGTAGCAGCACTTGAGTAGTTAAGAACAACCACCCAAAATGGTGTACCTTACACGCACCTTATATGGCATCATATAACATCCCAAGTGGAGTCTTTGTCAAGCTCCACTGAGATGTGAAACATTGCAGTGTTCGTCATGTTCCAATAAAGGTGCCTGAAGACATTCGAGTGCCTGGACCCTTTTTCCAAAACTGCTATTTACTATCTTCTGGGCTTGGGCTGGCCCTTGGTTCAGCTAAGCATCCTGTCGTAAGGGAATTGAGTGCAGTTCCTTTTCCATTTTTGCAAAAAAATAAAAGCAAGCATGGACTGAATTTTAGTAGCATGATGAACTAAAGACTGGTAGTTCTCTTAGCAGATTATGGGGCAATATGTTGCATGTGGTGTTGGCAGTGACAGCATTTTTTCCTTTTACTGTGATAACTTATCAGGAGGTTATTTGTTTGCTGATAAGCTATTCCCTCAAACTGTGGCTCTGTTTTTTGTTATTTTAATATTTTCTTGTGTTCTACATTATATTTATATTTGATGTTGTAATTAAACAAATTGTTAAAAAAAAAAAAAAAGCAGTGTATAATTTTATTGTGCAAAAATAGTCCCAGTTCTCCTCCTAAAAATAATGGCAGGACAAGGATGGGCAGAGAGGTCTCAGCCATGATCCCTGAAGATTTGCAAAAAAAAATGATGGGCTTTGCCAAAAAAAGTTTACCTTTTTATATCCATGATACATTAAAATCAGTACAATGTAGCTCGATGATACTACATCTTGGATGGCCCATAATTCCAAAGGCTAAAAAAGAAATAATTATTCATATCCTTATAGAAACGATAATTATTTAAATCCATGAATTGATCCATGGCAGAAATGGATTACAAAGTTAGGAAGAAGAAATGAGACTTAGCATACATCAGGGTCTATATGCCTGGGAAAGTATTTGGGGCGGTGGTACCTGTGTGCAAACTTTCAAGTAGGTTATAGTTAAAGGGAACATGACTGGAAGAGACAGTGGATGTTAATCCTTCCTTTCTGGTTCCCATTAGTAGTACACGATAAACTCTCAGCAAAATGTAGTTTTTTTGTGTGTGTTTTTTTGTCTTGTGTAAATGTATATATGATTTAGTTTTGTGTGTAAAAGGAGAAAGAGAAAGGGGAAAAAGAAAGGAAAGGGGGAGAGAAGAGAAGGGGGAAAAGAAAAACAACGGGAAGGTAGGAAAACGTATTAACCCCTTAAGGACAGACGACGGATATATTCCGTCATGATTCCCTTTTATTCCAGAAGTTGTGTCATTAAGGGGTTAAAGAGCATAATTACACAAAGAAAGGGATAGGATAAAGTAAAGAGGGTTCTGAAGATTGATTATATGCACTTAAAATTTCTCTCTCTCTTTTGTCAAAATAAGTGTTGAAATATAATGAATTGTAATGTTTTTATATTTACCTCGTGTCTTTTTCTATTTTATTTTTTATCTTGTAATATTGTATGTGAATACTTTTACAAAAAAAAGAGAAAAAAAAATTCAATAAAGATTAAATATTAAAAAAAAATCAGTACAATGGTTGTGAATGACGTTATTTGCTCGATTTTTACATTGATCCTCAATTCCTTCTGTTTGAAGAAAGCCAACCACATGGTTAAACACTTCCATTTTATATCCTTCTGTTAAAACATCAACCTATTTTCATGGATGTTGTAACACAACTAAGCATTTTATTCTGCGTTCTATAGATGTGCTGTATTCACGTCATAAATGAAGAAACCAAGTGGGGTTAATTCCATGGTATATCTCACCTGTACTGGTTTAATGTTATAAAGGGCACCAGTCGTGATATTGCCCCTATACTTTGTCTTTTCAAATTATTATTGTGTGTATAGAGTAAAACTATTCCTATAGGAATTTCCTTAATCTTCTTGGCTTCACTGCTATGTCGTCATCAACACAAACACGGTGTCCACAGATAACTACATGTGCAGTTTCCCCATTAAGTGATAAGACAGTGTCTTAAAGGGACACTATAGTCACCTGAACAACTTTAGCTTAATGAAGCAGTTTTGGTGTATAGAACATGTCCCTGCAGCCTCACTGCTCAATTCTCTACCATCTAGGAGTTAAATCCCTTTGTTTATGAACCCTAGTCACACCTCCCTGCATGTGACTTGCACAGCCTTCCATAAACACTTCCTGTAAAGAGAGCCCTATTTAGGCTTTCCTTATTGCAAGTTCTGTTTAATTAAGATTTTCTTATCCCCTGCTATGTTAATAGCTTGCTAGACCCTGCAAGAGCCTCCTGTATGTGATTAAAGTTCAATTTAGAGATTGAGATACAATTATTTAAGGTAAATTGAAAGTGAAACCAGTTTTTTTTTATGCAGGCTCTGTCAATCATAGCCAGGTGAGGTGTGGCTAGGGCTGCATAAACAGAAACAAAGTGATTTAACTCCAAAATGACAGTGAATTGAGCAGTGAAATTGCAGGGGAATGATCTATACACTAAAACTACTTTATTTAGCTAAAGTAATGTAGGTGACTATAGTGTTCCTTTAACTGTTGGGTGAGATTTTTCTGTTTTTGTGTATAATGTTTACATTTAAAGGATTTCTTCTCAGGGACACCTTTAGCATTTGCAGGTCCTGGGGCAAGAAATGTTTGCAGGGCTCCTTTATTTTACCTCGGACATTTAAATTTTGCACAGAAATCTAACTACGTACTACTATGTAATAAAATATAAGACCAGGTCCGCAGCAAATTCAGTTATCGATACATATACATATTGAATATTAGTCACAGGCCTTTTGTGTATTCTACGATTTCAAAATCCCTAGAATTGTATTCTTCTGCATCTCCTGAGTACAGCAATTATCCACCGGTATTTCTTTACCAGTTTTAACATGTATCATGTAACATTAATGCTAATTCAAACCTGAACCGTAGCTAAAATTCTAGCAAACCTTAGATAACCTTAATTAATCCTAACACTGACCCAAGATACTCCTAAATACCAGTAACTAATCCTTGCTAACTCTAATCTTAACAAATTACAGTTTATTAGAATAGCTCTCAGGCTTAATGTTCGCTATGTTAGCCAGTCACAGTGATTACATTGCCTTAACTGACACCTAAGGCAAATGATCAATGTGATAGGCTATCAGACAGTCTCAGAGTCAATCACCATTGCTGGACTGCCTTACTGCTGAGGCCTCCAACAATAGCCAATTGATATCTGATCCCATCATACACTGTTGCAGCCGGGGATCAGCTGGTCATCATGCCACAGGGCTGCTGGCCTTTGACATGTGGCAGCCATATCGCTTCCAGGCTTTTTAAAGGACACTTGGTGATAAAGTGACCCCCGTTTTATAATGCATTATGTGGGCAATGTATAAAAAGTGCAAAAATAAAATGAAAAATGTACCTAAAAAGCTAATCACCTTTCAATATCATGCATCTATTAAAAATACATATATGAGTACAGTCGGCAGTGGCAGAGAGCCTCTCGCAAATCAGAAAAAAGCGTTACCAGCCGGGAGTCTCTTTTTGTGTTCTGTGGATCTAATCCTGTTGAATATACTCAAAGGACCACTCTAGGCACCCAGACCACTTCAGCCTAATGAAGTGGTCTGGGTGCTAGGTCCAACTAGGGTTAACCCATTTTCTTATAAACATAGCAGTTTCAGAGAAACTGCTATGTTTATTAATGGGTTAAGCCTTCCCCCTAATCCTCTAGTGGCTGTCTCATTGACAGCCGCTAGAGGCGCTTGCGTGATTCTCACTGTGAAAATTACAGTGAGAGCACGCAAGCGTCCATAGGAAAGCATTGTAAATGCTTTCCTATGCGACCGGCTGAATGCGTGCGCAGGTCTTGCCGCGCGTGCGCATTCAGCCGACGGGGCGGAGAGGAGGCGGAGAGGAGGAGGAGAGCTCCCCGCCCAGCGCTGGAAAAAGGTAAGTTTTACCCCTTTTCCCCTTTCCAGAGCCGGGCGGGAGTGGGACCCTGAGAGTGGGGGCACCCTCAGGGCACTCTAGTGCCAGGAAAACGAGTATGTTTTCCTGGCACTAGAGTGGTCCTTCAAGTTTGGAAGGAGTTTGTGACATATATAATTCAGCTCTGAGTAATGTGATAATATACACTGGCTACTATTGGTTTATTGACCGCCCCATTTACAGTTTTCTAGGTGAGGGAGTGTGCAGAGTATGGCTGAGCTGCTGACCATCTATGACCAAAGCTCCAGCACAAAGCCTCTATGGGAGCTTAGGTACAAATATTTGGTAAGCTTAATATGTATAGCATACATCCTGAATTTTCCTCTTTAGTGTGGATCCATACTAGGCCAGTTAGTGCTGTTTAATATTATTATTACTATTATTTATAAAGTGCCAACAAATTCCGCACTGCTGTACAATGGGATGAGTTATGTAACTGGGGAATTGGGGCAATAATGGATATATGTAAGGGGCAATATTGGTTGTTAAGGTTTTACATAGTTGTTAAGGATTTTCAGACTTTTTTTGGTGATTGGCCTTGTAATAAGTGATATTATAATATTGCGTAAAATTAATTTAATTAGCAATTTTAAAAAATAGCGCAATAATTTCTGCGTAATTGCCTGCTTAATGTTTATACATATACTAAACTTAGTGTATATTGGACAGAACTTTTACTAACCCGGATTCTTTCTACAGCATTACACACGCAAATTGCTGCCTAGCAGTGTGTACAATTCATATGTTATTGGGTGAATAAAAGTAATTCATCTTTCAATTCATATCTGATTAAAAACAACTGAATTCTACTGGCAATCCTTGATACAACATATTAGTCTTGAAGCTGCAGAGAATCATATATTACCCACAATGTCAGAATATATCCAGCTTCTATATTTAATAAATCTAAGCACTCTATGCTTCCTATACATATAGGCCCAAACTCTAGCTATTTGTTGATTAATTTATATATCACTAATTACGTAGGTCTTCCTTTTGAAGTTTTAATATTTATATATACAGATTGAAAAGCATCATTTGTGTGTCTGCCCATTTCATTTTATTGTTATTATTGGCTTACAGTGTAAGAATTTATTTTTTAAAACAGAATTGTATTAATGGTATATCAGAGCATTTAGAAACATAATGTGTAGAAAGTGCAAGCACACATGGAAGACAGGAAGTCGTTTGTAAGAAGAAAAAAAGCCTTTGTTAGTTGCTTTTTTTTGTCTTGGTTCCATCGCTCCTCCTTGTATTTTAGTGAAGGGTTTTGTCGCATTGCAGTCTCCCATCCCCCTTCATTGCACATCATAATGCTGTGTCTCATTCACTGTGTGTGTCTGGGACCCAGACACCGCCCTTGGTGCAGGGACACTGCAGAATAATGCAGATCCTCAGTTCTTTCTGGTAACAGAGCAGAAGCAGAAGGAAGCATCATCACAGCTGTTTTAGTAGACAGAGGACCGCTTGAATGTGACAGCCATTCGTATTAGAATGCTTTTGTTTTAATAATGCATTAGTATTTCTATTACCTTAATGTATACAATTATTTTATCTTTTTTTTTATATATATAGTTTGATAAAGAGCTCCAGGGGAAGAGCTGCCTTCATTGAAATATTTTTTTTTTCCTGCTAATTCTTATTTATTTTATTTATTACTGGTGTTCATAAAGTGCCAACATATTCCGCAGCATATTCATAACTCTATACTTCCACACCAGAACCTAAATTGCATGGAATCAAAGGTGTAAAATTAGCACATTATTTTATAGCTATGCTGTGGAAAAAGAAAGAGATTTTATTTGTAGTTTGATGTTAATGGAAATACAAACTATAAATAAGCTACACATACAGGTGTTTTGTTTTTTTTTTCTTTTCCTTATTTGCTGACCCATTTCAGAAATATCAAATGATTATATTATATTTTATGTAGAGCAATCCTACAGACAGACACTAAATGAATTGCACAAAAACAAACATATCATTAGCTTTGACTGATATTAAGATGATTAGTAATCTGCTCATGGCTAGATACAGGACCAGCCTAAGGCCTTTAGGGGCCCTGTGCGAACAATCTGCCAAGTGCCCCTCCCTGACTACATGTCTACATCCATTACATCTCATCAATTAAAACCTCCCATTCTTATTAACCCCAAAGCAACAAGACTAGAAAGCTTGATGTAAATAAAATTTTTACACATATATATTAAACTATATATACACACGTTATTGGTTATGTAGATTCTTAAACAATCACCAGTGTGTAAAATATGAATGTATGTGACTATAGAACCACATAGCAATATAATGGGCTTTCTCAAACATATGTATCTGTGTCTCATACATTGGGCCTACTTCAGTGGCATTTCCACCATTTTACTTTCCACTGCGGTTTTTACTGGCCTTGAATGGTGAGGCTCTTGTACAGAGATCTGATCTGGTAGGATAGCAAGATTGAGCACTGCAAGAGTATCAGAGGTGGGTTGGAGGATTTAGTGAGACACTTATCACAGTGAATTATGCCCTTCTAAAGGAATGTTACACTTTCTGGCCAGGTACGTAACAAAAGCAATGCGTTAAAGCAGGCTTTTTGTTTTATTACCTTGATATATTTTCACTGTGTGTAGACAAAACAGTACCCATACACTGTATCCCTGTAGAGATAATAATAACAAAGTATTTAACCAGGAAAGGTACATTCAGATTACTCTGGTTTCCAAGTACGTCCTGGGGATGTTACCTTAGCCCAACATCCAGGGGTTGTTACTATCACCCAATTTAATGGTACTCATTGTATCTACCTCGGAAGGATGAAGGGCTCAGTCACCCCTGCCGGAATTTGAACCTGTCACAGGTTAGAACAGATTCTGCTGATGCATTAGCCCACTGCGCTATTTCACCGGCCTTCAATCCATCAATAATATTTTTACATTCACTCACATGAAAAAAACTTGTATCCAACTGTAGAGAGAAAATAAATAGGTGAATGGTGCCAAGCAGTGTAAATTACACAAAATTAGTAATTATCCATCAGAATGTAGATTGATTTAATGATTTGATATTCTGACCACAATTTCACTTTTCAGAACATGACAGATGTTAGGAAAGAGATACCTATAGATTAAAGGTACACTATAGGCACCTAGACCATTTCATCTCATTGAGGTGGTCTGGGTGCAGTGCCCCTGTCATTTTAGCCCTGCAGCTGCAAACACTGCAGATTCAGACAAACTGCATTGTGTACATTGCAGGGTTAAGCCTGCCTCTAGTGGCTGTATACCAGACAGCTACTAGAGGCACTTCCTGGCCTTCCATTGAGTATGACTCTGTGAAACGACCCTGCATGTCCTCACCTTTTGCATGAGGACACCCAGCGTCCTATAAAACCCCTTAGGAAAGCATTTATTCAATTGACATCACCCTCATCCAGATAAATCATTAATTATAATGTGTATTTGTCCCATGAGTATTGGATATTCCTACATTAATTTTATCTAAAATACTGTCATTTAAGCCTACCCATAGCATCAATCAGAAGGCCAGGATTTGAAGATATCACGTTACCTGCACATATTAAAGTAACACTCCAGGCACCAAAACAACTTCATTTAAATGATGTTTTTATGGTGCCAGCAGGCCTTTGGTGGCACTCTTACCTTTAGGGGTTAAACCGATTTAAAACAGTTTAACCCCGAAGTTGCCTCCAGCAATGGTCTTAGCTCCTCCCTAGACGGCTTCCAGCTTCTGAAACTTCACTTACATGAAGCATGGAGTACCGCAATGGTGCAGTACTCATTGGACTTTATACAATGCTCTCAGCCAATCAGTGATTCCCCATTCACTAAACTGGCTTGGAAAGAACTAACTACAAGCACAGTACAGTTTGAGTACAATGCTGTGACTGGGAAGGAAATTAAAGGGACCATCGAAAGTCATGAAAACTGCTATATCTTAATGAAGTGGTTTTGGTGCATAGACCCATAAAGTATAAATATAAAATATTTCTTTTTCTGAGAAACAACATTTACATTTGTCTGAAACCAGACTTCAAGTGACTTTTAACTCAGCAATATAAAACACCAAATGTTTAACTAATTAAAACATTTTTTATTATCAAATGTGCTAAAATAAAATGGAAAAATTACTCCAAAAATTACATCATTCAAAGTCAATATTGAATCCAAATGGCTGCATTTCATTTTCGATTTCCCCAATTTTGTAATAATGTCTTCCCTCCTCCAATTTTTCTGCACTTTCTGAATTGCTCTAAAATGGAGATATATGTATTATTATGTTTTTTTATCATCATTATTGTTTAACCCTTTTTCCATCTATCAATTTGTAAAACATTTTTTGTAGATTTACCTGTAAAAAGCAGGTTAATTTATTTTACAAATCTGCCACATTTAAATCTGGTTGAAATTTAGTGTTTGCTAAATATGCATATTTTAAATAGTAGTCACATGCGAATGTATATGTACTAAAAAAAAAAAATGGGTGGGAAAAACCTCTTGGATCTCTCTGTATGTTATGTTTAGTGTATTCCATTTAATGTGAGTATGTAGACATGCGTAACTGTGATTCCCTTCTCGTAGAGATGAACAATACTTACTGAAACCAGCATCAGGGACCTGCTTAAACCCCTCCCCCACAGCTTCTTCCAGAACTAACAGGCCATCTTGTAGTTGCTATGGTTACACTGTATGGGTGGCAAACGTTCTCATGAATAAGTGATTATAGCCTATAGGATATTGGGTTGCTCTGCTTTTAGTTGCCTTGGAAACTAAAATGTGGCAATTTCAGATCCATTTATGAGTTGCTTCCTCTAAGAGTGGGTCTGATTTACACAAAGGAAAAGGATACATTAGTGATGTGTTGTTGGACAAATCAACACCTCCCATTTCCTAACACATAAAGGTAAATGAAACACGTTTTTCTGGATGTAGACACTAACATAGTAAATTATTCATTTCCATCCCATATACAGCTATGTTTCCTATGCCCAATTGAATAGGCTTTTTGTTCCATATGTCAGCTCCAAACAGTCTTATTTTTTTAAAAACAAGATTGAGACCCATTGAATGCCAGATCCGATGCCGTTTCTCAGTTGCATAAAGTCAGAAACAAATGATGGTGAAATAATTCCTTTTAATACCTGTAGGACTGGTAAATATTCATTAGGTTTGCAGATACTAGACACGGGCAATGATAAGTCACAGAGCATGGGAGTGGGCACAGCCTTTATGACTACAAATGGTGGTTTTATTCATGAAAACAGAAACTCCATAGAATTGACAAAATAGCCACATTTTATAATTCTCCAAAATGGCATATTTTTTTCCAATTTGGCTCCTCAAGCCTAGATTTGTAACCCCCTTTTCATTGCTACATTGTTCTTGGTTAGGGGGACATTCTAAGCACCATAACCACTACACAGGCCACCAGCAGTCCAGATTTCAATGCGACAAATTTTGGGGTCATGTTCCACCGTCCTGATTTTGTTCCCGGGGACACCAGGGAATGATCCCCAGGCAGCACAGCATGAGCGCATCCTTAGACACAATTGTGCTGTGAGTGGCACTAGAACCACGCAAAGTGTGCTTCAGGAGGATTCTCTGTGTGGTCCTGTATGATTGGGTAACCCAGACAGACTGTCAGTCAGCCTGGCATGCTTGACGTCAGGCTCACACGCTCCAATCCCACTGGCGATGCCCCTCTAATGGTCTACCAATCCCATCTAATTTTGTTTGCCAGTGTTGGGAGCTAAGACAACAGCTCATGATTGGGGTTATGGCTGTATGAATGTATGAGTCCATTTTCCATTTTTTAACAGTTTAATAAAAAGCAGGTGTTTCCGTGATTCCCATAGCATGTACCCTCTGCATTTTGAATGTCAAATCCATTCAAACTTGGATAGTAATCTAGGCTGAGCACACATAGGGAGGGATACAGTACTCGTCTCAGTCGGTCATTGCTGCCAAAGGTTGGATGGATGGACATGCACTTGGTAAGGTGGGAGCTGGGAGTGTAATTTCCAATTTATCAGTGCGACTGCAGAGGAAGACAGGATGGTGGGAAGAGACCTGTTGTTTTTTGTTTTTGTTTGTTTGCTTTTGTTTTTTGTCATATCACTCCAAAACAAATTGACAGAACCTGTGGTACACCACCCTTAAACTCATAGCACCATCACTACTACAATAAGCTGTAGTTGTTATAGTACATTTTTCATTTTTATTATTTTATTATAGACAGAAAGATTTAATTGAAATGTAGTTTCAAGAGACTGTTCTCGAATTTGTAGTGTACAATGGTTCTCATTCACATTTATTGAAGTAGATGGAACATCCTTGGGATTTCAATGGCACAAATGCTCAATTTGCTACAATGAATATTCCCACCATAAGGATGGGGGCAGGCGTGTAAGGCATCTTGGGTGAATGTTGCCGCTGTTTCCTAATAGAATTTTACAGTATGTTGTTGCCTGTCTGCATTGTATCAAAAACAATTATTTAGCTTGACCTTTACTTAACATGAATCCCTAGGTTTGATTATCAGCTTCATGTGCACTAGAGGAAAAGGATTTTAGTAGCCATTCTGATTTCAGGACTCATAAAATTTGGATATCTAATTTAACTGTCAGGGTTTTTCACTATACCATGAATTGTTAGAAATTGACCAGAGAATTTAACATTTAAGCAAAAAAGGCTAAATTGGAAAAAGAAAAAATCTACAACTCAGCTATGCTTCAGATTTGTTTATTTTAGATTAGAATTTTATATCCCAACAATTCAATGTTTAGTGAATAACCCAGTATGTTTACTAAACAGTGAACTAACAACAGACTTTCACGTATTGACCAAAATAGCAGAGACTGAAAAATAGGTTAAATGTAGCATTTTTGTAGTTTTGCTTTTATGGTTTAAAATGTGGAATTCCCTATTACTGAGAATGTCTAGCGTTTAATGAGTAACCCTATCTCTAGTCTATGTGACATTTCAGATGACTTCACTGACAGTTAGAGAGTGTTCATTCATGTAGGCAGTATGTGATTTATTTCTTTACTTGAAGACACACTACAAAGCTGTATTCCTAACATTATAGTGTCCATCTGCTCTTCGTCCCTCCTTCCCCGCTCCCTCCTCCCCCCCTTGCAATGAAAGGGGTAAAAAACCTTTAAAACACTTTTCTAATCCCGCCCCCACCAAAGTCCCTCTGTGCTGGCTCCACCTCCTCTGATGTCATCACAAGGGGGGAACCTGATGTGTTAGTGTGGCGAGTTCTGCACGCACATTAGGCCTTCCCCATAGAAAAGCTTTGAATCAATGCTTTCCTATAGGATTTTGCAAGACAATGGATGTCCCCATGCAAAGCGTGAGGATGTCCTGCATCATTCCATGGAGTTAAACTCTGTAAAATAGCAGGAAAGGTCTCTAGTGCCTGTCTGGGAGGCAACCACTAGAGGCAGTGTTGACCCTGCATTGAAGACATTACAGGCTCTCTAAAACTGCAATGTTTTGCATTGCAGGACTAAGGGGGACAGGGACACTACACCCAGACCACTTTAATGAGATGAAATGGTCAGGTGCCTATAGAGTCCCTTTAAAAAGAATGACACTGCTGATTGGCATATGTGAAGGAAAGGCTGAAATGTATTCACCCTTTCACTCTTTCTTTTGAATAATAATAGTAATCAGTGGCGTACATACAGCGGTCGCAGGAGTCGCAGCTGCGACCGGGCTTGTCACGCTAGGGGGTCCGGCTGCCTTGCGGACCCCTGCGACCAGGTGCCCACTGCCATGTGCTGGGGCCCCGGCCGCACGGTATAATTGCCAGGGCCCATCGGGTGTCCCTAACATGATGAATATGATCATCGGAGTGGGCCCGGTAACAGCGCGTCCGGGCCCCCTCTGATGATGTCAGACGCTGTGAGGAAGTGACTGCCCCAGTCACTCCTCCCAGCAACCACCGGAAGCCGCGCGGGAGGAAGGAGAGGGAGTCAGAGTGGGAACTCGGACTCCCATCAACCTGAGCCACTGGACCCCAGGGAAGTCACCCTCCTGCACCTAAAAGGTAGGTAATAGGAGGGTGACTAAAATATTTTGCGTGTGTGTGTGTCTATGTATGTGTGTCTATGTACAGACCTAGCCCCAGACTGGGGGATTGGCTGGGAGATTTGTCCTGCAAACATTTATGGCACCATTAACATATTTCCTCTAAATATTTCTAGCCCAAGGCCCAGCACAAGTAACGAGTAGCCCCAACTGACTCCATTAACCTTGTGCAACGGGTACATTCCTTGTCACCAGGCCTGAAGGAGTTACATGGCTGAGTCAGTGAGCCAGGGAGAGCTCCTCCCACAGAATGTTGTCATCCCCCAGAACTGCAATCATGACCCCACAGCTGAGTCACAGGATATCTGCTTCCTTCTAGTAAAGCAGCAGCTGGTCACATTAATTCTCCTTCCAATGCACTAATCCTGACCTGCTGTTCCACAGAGGAATGTTACAGCTCTGTTTGCTTACTGTGCATTTAATATGAGATATGGTAAAAGACATGCCTAGTATGATGAAGTCCTGATGCTTAAATAAACAATTGTTTTCTATTTTCACTACAAGAGATGTTGCTCCCATTGGTAATTGTATTGGAGGTTTCTTTTGTTGTGTAGCAGTGTTTTTTTGATCTAAACCGTGACGTGAAGAACAAACAATGGAAATTCACGAAATATACATAATGGAAAATTCGCCAGTATGTGGCAATTTGGTTTGAAACACTGCGCATAAAGAGATTAACTGCTGAAGGGGTAACTCTACCTCTGCCATTGTCATTAGCCAGCCCAGAACAAAGTGTCTCGTTGCCTAAAGACAATTCTGTGCAAAATGGGTGTCTGACACCAGCACACGCAGCATACTGGCAGCATCATGCTCCCCTCTCCTCTGTCCTGCTCTGCGTGACATTCCTCCTCTCCGGGGAGTGACATCAGCCAAGGAGGATCGTGCTGAGGGGATAGCATGGGCTCAGTAATTCCATGTTCCCCAGCAATTCCATTTTAGCTTTTCTTTTTTTTTTTGAGGGGGGAGGCAGACCAACTCAGACAGGGTTAATCTAACCATAACCCATGTTTTATGAGAACACTGGGTTTTGGTTGCAATGACACTTTAATACATAAATTACATTTTACAAATGTATTAACCAAGCCATGTATCAGCAGACATAAAAATAATATACTTTGCTGATATTCAGTTACAATATGGCTGTACTTTACCCAGCATCATCTCTGACAGGATTATGAAATTACCATATTCGTGTGTGAGAATTTTTTATCGAAATTCATCCATTGTGAATGACAAATCAGTTTGTGCACCACAGTGCTTAGCTCAGGCAGAGACCTTCTGGCTCTCTGTCAGCAGTAGTGGAGGCAGGGAGGGGCACCCTACTGACCCTTGGTAAGAAGTCAAACCATTCTAAAACAGTTTGACTACTAACAATGGGGGTACCATGGCACTCCTGGCACCAGTACCACTGCATCATGCTGTGTGTTCCTTTAGTTGATCACAATTGGGAGCACATGCATTCCAAATTCAATCCAGTTAATTCCTCCTAGATAGCAGAGTTTAGTGTCCAGCTAAGCTTTGTGGACAGATCATATTTGTCATTGGATGAGGTTCAGGTAGTCTAGCAATGAAACAATTCATTAATAGATGCAGGCGTTAATGTTACACTGCATTTATTTATCGTTATTTTGTTTGACACATTCTTCATGACAGGGGCACAGTCGGATTTGGCGGCATATGCGCTAACCTTACCCAAACCCCCATTAAAACACGGACACAGGTTATACTGTTGGAAATAATTAGTCCACAGCTTTATTAAATTATTAATACATTAATTAAGGAATAACAAATGGGGTCATTGCCAACAAATCTTATTAAAGTTAACATCCCCCCATATACATAACATACCCCTAGCAATGACCCCACAATAATAACAATAGATAACAATCTAAATAACATGTTAATACAGAAACTGGTCGCCCAATATGACCACATTTCCACCAGGTTAAATTGTAGGGGTGTACCGAGACACCGCTACCCACCATATCGATTGTAGGGGTGTACTAAGACACCGCTACCCACCATATCCATTGTAGGGGTGTACCAAGACACCGCTACCCACCATATCCATTGTAGGGGTGTACCAAGACACCGCTACCCACCAGTTCCAGTGTAGGGTGTACCAAGACACCACCACACCCCCAGGTTCGGAGCCACCGACGAGCCGCAAACGCGGGGCTGAAGCCCCGGCGAGTACCCCTCCTGCCTTAGGTTTTCCTTTCTTGACGCGTCAGTTGACACCGTGACTCCAACCGCCTCCGGAACACCCGTATCCAAGCCTACCCGATGGTCCCCAGTTGCATTGACCTTTCGTCTGTCCGGCCAGCACTGCACCTCCGCCGGCAGCCCCCGGAAAGAGTGCATTTCCTGCACCATCATTAGGAACCAGGCACCTTACCCCGATTACGCCTACTAGGATACAAAAGCCCCAAGCCAATTCCCAGAGTCTTCAGTATCTTGCGATACTTCCGCCTTTTCCCTCATCTACTTTTCCGACCTCCTTCCTATCATCCCCTTTTAAATCAAGGAAATCCTCGAGCGGAAGACAGGAAATTATTAATTTTTTTAGCCTTAATAGCCTTACCAGCCCTTCCTCCTTGCGCTCTGTTCTGTCGTCCTAATCTCTGCTCCTTCTTGCTGCCTGACCTTCCTGGCCGCAGGCGTCACACCTCTGCCCTAGTGAAATCCTGCCAGATGAAGCTGAAGCGCTGCACTGAGACCTCCTCCTCTCCCAGGAACTGGACCTCCTCCTACCACACCGACTTCTTGACGGGCTCCTCACCTGCTCGTCCATCCCTCATCCGACCTCATGCTGCTGAGCCTGTCATTGTAACACAAAACACACACTCGAATAGACTGTGCAAACACAATATAAATAATAAATAAATAAACTTAACTTAACAACAGCTTCCCAACGGCAACTTTCCACATAGGTGCCAAAATAGAACAAATGGGTATACAAATCGGGGAAATCGCTGTCAAAACCTATAAAAAATTAATAAGACATAGTGAAGACTGTTACATATATAAAATAACAGACACGTTCTTGAGTGCACTCACAAGATGTAGGAAGGCAAATCGCTCTGAAATAGCCACCACCTACTCCTGTAGGGGGGTCACACTGAGAATACACTGGATCTTGTAGATATTAAAATCCGGAAACCAAAAGTAGAGCAGGAACAAAGTATGGTAGAAAAAAGTATTTATTCATAAATACAATAAAAGGCACTGGTCCAACGCGTTTCGTTCAAAAAGAACTTCTTCAGGGACCTTTCAAGTTAAAAATAATAGTACAGATACCATACATAAAATTCCCGCTGTACCCTCCCTTATCCCACAGTCCCAATATATAAGGCAGCTACTAATCCCATTGGTGGTGTGGTGGGTGTGTTCGAACTTGGTTCCGGATTCCTCAATCACTTGCCGACTCACAGCTGATCGTCAAATTCTTTTCCCGCTTCTCGGGTTTCCAAAGTGTCGCCGGAAGTGACGTCTGCGTTCCAAAATAACACTTCCGTGCGTTCCATCTATGATTTTACGTCCGCGTGAAAAGTGGTCCTCGTGAGTCCCTATAGTTATGCATGCACATGCGTGGTCGGCGGAAAGCCAAACTTAGACAAAAAATGATCAGTAACTTGCTATTAACATAGCCCATTGGAAAAAAAGAAAAAAGTATCAATATCAAATCATAAAAATTTTATCAAATGCAATCATTGCTTCAAATTTAATTCATATAGTGTCTATTTTCGATAGTATTAAACTCTTTAATCCAATGCATAAATATTGAAACATACTAAAAAATATGTATAGTAATCATAAAATGCACTCTGAATAATCAGTAATACGTGAAAGAAAAATATAAATAAAACTAATAATAATTCCCATAAAATTAAACAAAAATACTCCATATAGCTCAGACGATAATTATAATACTACAAATATCTAATCATCAAGAAAACAAATCAAATCAATGTCCACATTTAACCCCTTCGGCTCCAGTGTCTGTAAACAGTGTATCCAATAGGTTTCTTTCTGTCGAAGTCGTTTTAACCTATCCCCTCCTCTCCAATGGGGGGGGGGATATATTCAATGCCCTTACACACAAAATCTTTAAAATTAAATGCAGGACATGACTGACAGTGTAATGGAACCGGTTGTGAGTCGTTTTTTGATATTATTCAAATGCTCCATGAATCTGACTTTCAGCAATCTCTTAGTGCGTCCCACATATTGCCTGCCGCACGGACACTGCAGTAAATATACTACAAAATCCGTGCGACAGCCAATCAGGGACTTAATGGGAAATGAAATCCCTGTGGTGGTACTCTGAAAAGAGTCGGAATCTAGTAAAGATGCCGTGCCACATGCCACACATCCTCTACAGCCTCTAAAACCCTTTATAATATTACTAGGGATTGGTTTATGAGCCTGTCATTGTCCCTGCGCTGCTCCCTCCTGTACTCACACCTGCTGACGCTCCTCCTGTGTTCCTGCTCCTGAGAACCCCCCAGGGGGCTCCCGCTTGCCTCTGTCCCTTACATCGATTTCCACCCGTCCTTGTCCTCTCTTCTGCCCTCTGCTTGCAGTACCTGGCCTCTCCCCGGCCGCCTCATCCACTTGTGGCCCCTTTAATTCATCCTGGTTGCTGGCCTTCCCCTCCATCGCTGCTCTGCTGCGCCTGTGAAGACTCCGCCTGCTGCTTTCACTATCCCCTTCCTTCACCTCTGACCTGACCCTGGCCCCATCCAGGGCCACCTCCGTCTGTGTCCTGCCGACCTGGACCCCCCCTGCCTGCCCATTGGGGGGGGGGCGCTTTTACACTGCTGGCCCCTTGCATCATTCCCCCCGTCCCTCAGGTATACCACCAGGGACAGATTCACCAGGACGCCTCTTGCCGCTCTCCCTGCCCGGTGGCCATCATGTAATGCTGGATTCCGCTGTCCTTCATCCTTTCCCGCCCCGCCGCCTTACGGCAGGGGGCGCTCTTCCTGTGCGGCCTCATCAAGGCCTGCCACCTTGCCTGACCGGCGCCGCGTCGAACAGACGGTGCCGGCCGCCCTCCAACTCCTGCCTGCTTTCTGACCTCGTTTTCAGTTGTCCCCTTGCCGCCTCCAGACAGGCTCTTGACAACTGCCGATGTCACTCCCGGGTTGCCGCTGGGACGGCCTCGCTCTCCTTGCCGGCCTTCGTTCCGTCGCCGCGTGGGAGGGGGTGGGGGGAGCAGACATGCTCAGGGCCCCCCAGCTGCTCCTGCAGCCGCCAGCCACGATTTCTGCAAAAAACCTTTGTGTCCAGGATTGTGGCTTGCTTGGAGTTCTGTCTGAGGCTCATGGTAGTGAGCATGCAGCAGCAGCTCACTCCAGCCTCTCCTGTACCTCCATGCTGCCTCCTGCCTCACTACTGCTCTGTTCTTCTATGCTGCCTCCATGCTGCTGCCTTCTCTCTCCAGGACAGGCAGCTTTCACAACTGACAGGTAAGCTTAGGTTCAGTTAAAATGGCCACTTCATATAATGGCTGGTATACATACTCCCCTTATGGCTCTGCCCTACCCAGCATGCTAGCTATCACTAAATTCCTGTGGCTGCTATGCCTACCTCCTGGCTCTGTCAAGGCCTATTTCTCTTAGCTGCGCTGATCCATGGGCTACATTCTCACTTGTCTACAATCATGTAGTGATGTCACATACTGTATAAATCCATCATCACTTGCAGAGAGATAATGTCACTGGCAATGGTGGCAGTAGCAGCTCCAATTTATGGATATTCACAAATTCACTTTTGTTTCATTATGTTTTAAAATGTACGCAGGAATGTCAACTGTCTGCCTATTGCTGTACACCATGGGAAGTCAACCTGGTCCCTACCACTAGTGGTGGGTTCTGCAGAAAACGCCCGGTGGGCCTCGATGGCCATGGACCAAGGCCGATAGGGTGATCATTTCATCTCCCCTACCGGCCCATGCAGAGCCAGCCTTGATGTAAGCCCTTTTCGGGCTGGTGAGGATGATCTCCCTCACTGGCTCGCTGGCACTTAGTTCCACTTAGTTCCAGCAGAGGGAGGGAAGTGCCTTGGAGGCTCTGTGTTCCTCCCACGAACAGGCTGGTCTGGTGCATTGCCGCATGTTACGCTCAGATACAGTGCTGTGCTCGCAGGAGGACAGAAGAGTCAGCCTGCAGCCGGAGGAGCTGCAGGCTAAAGTGAACATGCCACCACTGGACCACTAAAGGTAAGAAGAAGGCAGGGGGAGACATTAAGATAGATTTTCACATCTCACGCACCTACGCACAGCATAGACCCTATGCACCTGTCACACACAAGCACACAGGGCCGCCATCAGGGGGTGACAAACATAACGGTTGTCACGGGCCTGGGGGGCCCGGACTGCTTTGGCAGTCCAGGGCCCCACAATTACTCTCTGCACATATATATATAGCGATGATCGCTATATATATGTGCAGCCGCGGGCCCCCCCGGCTCCCTACACTTGCAGAGGGGGCCCAGCGGACTGCGAGTGTACTTAGAAGCTCTTCCCTCTTGGTAACTCCCGCGAGACGTGTGGCTGTTAGAGCGTTGCCATGGGTTACCATGGCAACGCTCCACACGGCACGCACGCCGCGCTCGCGGGAGTTACAGAGAGGAAAGAGCTTCTAAGTACACTTGCAGTCTGCTGGGCCTCTGCAAGTGTAGGGAGCCAGGGGGGAGGGGGGGGGGCACAATGCCACCAGACCACCAGGGATCTTGGAATCTCCCCCCTCCCTGGACCAGGTAAGAACCAGGGAGGGGGGAATAACTTTTTTGGAATGCTCCATTTACACTACACTAACACACACTACACTGCATACACACATTACACTAACACACACACTCTGCATTCACTACACTAACACACACACACTGCATTCACACACTACACTAACACACACTGCATTCACTACACTAACACACACACTGCATTCACTACACTAACACACACTACACTAACACACACTACACTGCATACACACATTACACTAACCCACACACTCTGCATTCACTACACTAACACACACACACACTGCATACACACACTACACTAACACACACACTGCATACACACATTACACTAACACACACACTGCATACACACACTACACTAACACACACACACTGCATTCACTACACTAACACACACACACAATGCATTCACACACTACACTAACACACACTGCATTCACTACACACACACACTAACACACACACTGCATTCACTACACTAACACACACTGCATTCACACACGACACTAACACACACTGCATTCACTACACACACACCCTAACACACACACTGCGTTCACTACACTAACACACACACTCTGCATTCACTACACATACACACACTACACTAACTCACACACACACTGCATTCACTACACTAACACACACTGCATACACACTCTACACTAACACACACACACACTGCATACACACACTACACTAACACACACACTGCATACACACATTACACTAACACACACACTGCATACACACACTACACTAACACACACACACTGCATTCACTACACTAACACACACACACAATGCATTCACACACTACACTAACACACACTGCATTCACTACACACACACACTAACACACACACTGCATTCACTACACTAACACACACACACACTGCATTCACACACGACACTAACACACACTGCATTCACTACACACACACCCTAACACACACACTGCGTTCACTACACTAACACACACACTCTGCATTCACTACACATACACACACTACACTAACTCACACACACACTGCATTCACTACACTAACACACACTGCATACACACTCTACACTAACACACACACACACACTGCATACACACTCTACACTAACACACACAACACTAACACACACACGCTGCATTCACTACACTAACACACACTCTGCATTCCCTACACTAACATACACACACACTGAATACACACACTGCATTCCCTACACTGACACACACTCTGCATTCACTACACTGACACACACTCTGCATTCACTACACTGACACACACTCTGCATACACACACACACACACTACACTGCATTCATTACACTAACACACACTCTGCATTACTACACTAACACACACTCTGCATTCATTACACTAACACACTATGCATTCATTACACTAACACACACACTGCATTCACTACACTGACACACACTCTGCATTCACTACACTAACACACACTCTGCATTCACTACACTAACACACATACACTCTGCATTCACTACACTGACACACACTCTGCATCCACTACACTAACACACACACACTCTGCATCCACTACACTGACACACACTCTGCATCCACTACACTGACACACACACACTCTGCATCCACTACACTAACACACACACACTCTGCATCCACTACACTGACACACACTCTGCATTAACTATACACACATCATCCACTACACAAACATCCTGTATTCACAGTACACACACTACATCCACCACACATTCAAACACTCTGCATTCACTATACAGAGATGCTGCGTCTAATACACACACTACATCCACTACAGACACTGCATCCACTGCATCTAGTACACACAAACACTACATCCACTACACAAACACACACTACATCTACTACTCAAACACACTCTGCGTTCACTATACACACTGCATCCGCTTCACAAACACACACTCTGCATTCACTGCACAAACAGTATCTAATACACACAAACACTACATCCATTACACACATTCTAATTCACTTCCACTATACACACCACATTCAGTCCTGCATCATTTGCAGCGGACTAGGTAGGAGTCCTGTGGGAGGACTCGTGGGCGGGCCGGGCGGGCCGGGCGGGCGGGGGAGGGGGGTGGGGGGCCAAGACCTTGTGCTTTGTCAGGGGCCCCAAAATTTCTGGTGGTGGCCCTGCAAGCACACACTACACCCGTCACACACACACAGACTGGCTTCTCATACACTACACCCCTAACACACACACACACACACTGCCCCCTCACACACACAGCACCCTTCACATACACACACATAGAATAAAATTAGAATAGAAAATAGAAAAAAAAGGAATAAGAAATAGATAGAACCTATTGTTTTGTTTTTTGTTTTTTTAAACCCTCCTTTCAAAAATAAATTAAAAAATTCCTTTTGTGCTATAAAATTAGTTACTGTGAAACTGGTGGGCAGTAAGGAAATTTTACCATCAACTAACATGCAAAAGTGGGCGGTAGGTATTAAAATGTTGACTACCCCTGCTGTACAAAATTAAAAAGGTGTGCTTTAGGAAATTGAAACTCAGTGACATGATGTAGTACAAAGTATCTTTAAATGTTATGTTTCACCACAGTGTGCGCTCCTTGGCTGCTGAATGTAATGCCAAAACAGCTATGAGGGATCATACAGGTAGCAATAAGAGTGTATTCTTTACTGAAAAAGGAAAATTTAAAAAATAATTACAAAGAAACAAGATCAAAATCTGCCACCAGGGGGTGTTATTAAAACACTGTGCTTTGCAGTAAAAATGTGTGACACTTCAAAGAAGGCCACACGTGTATGTTAAAATTTAGGCAATAAGAGTATTGCAAAAGTTACACCCATGAAACTCTTCACCATAGCAGATATATAATCTTGCACGCAGCCACATCATTGGTTTAACTGATGTCATACAGTTAGGATACGTAGACAAATAGAAAAGAATTATAATGAAAAAAAGATGAATGTTATAGATACAGAACAAAGACTGCTGAGCATTCCAAAACTGGCAAAATCACAGAACAGTTGAATCATGTAGAAAATGATACGGGATGCTTATAGAAATATATGGATCTAATTACATTTGTCTACAGATGACTGCAGCCACGAAAAGTGTGTTTTTAGTAATACTACTAGAGGTGTAAATATATAAAGGTGCAGAACACCAAAACATGGCAATGTACATTTGGATCTCTTACAGACGTTGCCTTGATACATGTGCATTAATATACATATACAGTATCTATTATTTATGACTGTCTAATATATTAATAAAACCCATAGGATCTGGATGAGGAATGAAGTGAGCACTGAAGTGATGTCCGAGAAAGGAAGTGGTTATGAAAAGTTTTTATGAAAAGTTAGATTTAACTTTTTTGTTTTTTAAGCTGTGGGAGCATAGAAGGATGCATTGGGCATTGGACATTATATAGTACGTACATAGTGATTCATCTGTATTAAATGTTATCCAGAATATCATTAGATTGTGCCAAAATTTAGATAATTTTCAATTTACAGAAAAATTATAATATGAATGTTGAACCTCAAAGATTGAGGAAATAAATCTGATGAATTATCGAAAGAATGGAAAAAAAGCAGGACTCATTTTAAGATATTAGCCTCAATATTATTTTTAATATCAAAAACAATACTAATTTCAAACAATAATCTTGTTTACACAGACTGATATCTAAACGCACTTAATGTAGCTTAAAGGAACACTATAGGGTCTGGAACATAGGCATGTATTCCTGACCTTGCAGTGTTAAAATCACCAGTTAGGTGGCTTGCCCCCTCTTAGCCCCCTTAAAAAGGGTTAAAACTTACCTTATTTCAAATCTGTCAGCGAAGGACCTGCCCCTGATCCGCCTCTTTGGCTGACATCTTCAGAATAGATTATCAATTGATTGCCAATCCAGTGCTTTCCCATAGTGAGGGAGTTTAAGCATGCGTGGGATAGGCATAAGGCTATCCTAGAATTAAGATAAGGCCGGGGACTAATTAAAAGTATTTTGAAATATTGGGCAGACTAGATGGGCCGAATGGTTCCTATTTGTGGTCACATTCTATGTTTCTATGAAAACATTGGATTGGCTGAGATCATTAAGGAGGCGGGGCAGGCATGCATCTCTATGAGGAAAGTTCAGTGTCTCCATGCAGAGCACACACACTGTGCAGCACTGCCTCAGAAGTACCTCTAGTAGCCATCTGAGCATTAGCCACTGGAGGTGTCCCTAGACTGTAATATAAATGCTGCCCTTTCTCTGAAAATACATTGTTTACAACAAAAAGCCTGCAGGGACTGACTATACTCACCAGAACAGCTACAATAATAGCTTCTCGGAGCTCTGCAGAGGGGACCTCCTTCAAGTCGTTGGTGTAGATGAATGCATCATCATCTCCCTGACTTCCCCTCCAATAGTGCTCAGGTTTGTGTTCCTGTGAGTGATACCAATTTGAAGTGTTACCGGATTGCTGAATTTTCCCCTTTGGGACCAAAGCTAGCCTCCCTGTTGTCCTGTAGTGTCTCAACACGGTGTGCAGGGGCAAACACAGCTCTCTTGTGGAGGAGGTGGTCAAGAGTCCAGCGCCAGTTGTGTAAAGTGACCAGGTCAGTCTGTCAGAGGTAATAGAAGACCATGATCCTAAAAGCACCTCCTCTTTCTTTGCTGCTCCAGCATCAGCATATAGTTTTGGATTGCTTTCTCATATATACTGTACATATGTTCATGCTTGCCACTGCAATATAGTAGTCAGGGTCGGTGCTTCCTATAAGCAACTTAGGCAGTTGCCTAGGGTGGAACTCAGAAGGAACACTCTGCACCTGTATAGTAGTATGCACTGACAGCGCTGCGCCCCTCAAGCTGCAGCCCCCTGAGTGCTGTACAGCGAGCTTCAGTCACAGCCAGGGCCAGCGCAGGGGTGCATGAATCGAGGGATTGTCAGGAGGGAAGTGCACAGTGCTCCCTCTTGAGAGTCACTCAGTGTAGTGTAGCCGAGTGGAGCGGACCGCGGTACAGGAGCTTCAGTTATCTGCACCTGTCCAGACTGACAGGAAGTGCTCACTGAAACAGCACTTCCTGTCAGATCAGGTACAAGATACTGAAGATCCTGTACTGCGGTCTGCTCCGATCGGCCAAGCTACACAGGGAGGTAAGGAGGCACAGCAGGGAGGGAGCTGAGAGGAACACTAAGGGAAGAGAGAGGAACACCAAGGAGGAGAACACTAAGGGAAGGGAGGGGAACACCAGGTAGAGGAGAGACCACTAAGGGACAGGGGGGAAGAAGAGAAACCATTAAGGGACAGGGGAGGGGAGAGATCACTAAGGGACAGGGGGCAAGAGAGATCACTAAAGGACAGGGGGAAAGGGGAGGAGAGACCACCATAGGAAGGGGGGGGTCGGAAAGAGCACTAAAGCACAGGGGGTCAGGGGAGAGCACAAAGGGACGTGGAGGCAGGGGAGAGCACAAAGGGACGTGGAGGCAGGGGAGAGCACTAAGGGACGGGGGAGGGGAGATCACTAAGGGACAGGGGGCAGGGGAGAGCACAAAGGGACGTGGGGGCAGGGGAGAGCACAAAGGGACGTGGAGGCAGGGGAGAGCACTAAGGGATGGGCGAGGGGAGATCACTAAGGGCCAGGGGGCAGGGGAGAGCACAAAGGATCTGGGGGCAAGGGAGATCACTAAGGGCCAGGGGGGCAGGGGGCCAGGGAGATTACTAAGGGACAGGAGGGGAGAGCACTAGGGGACAGGGGAAATTACTAAGAGACAGGAGGAGAGCACTAAAGGACAGAGGAGCAGGGGAGATTACTAAGAGACAGGAGGGGAGAGCACTAAGGGGCAGGAGAGATCATTAAGGGACAGGGGGCTGGGTAGATCACTAAGGGACAGAGGGCTGGGGAGATCACTAAGGGACAGGGGGCAGGGGAGATAACTAAGGGACAGAAGGGCAAAGGAGATCACTAAGAGACAGGGGGCATGGGAGATCACTGAGAAAAAGGAGGGGAGAGCACTAAGGGACAGGAGGGTAGGGGACAGCACTAAGGAACAGAGGGAGAAGATGAGACCACTAAGGAATGGGGGGGGGGGGGGGATGGGGAGTGAAAGAGACCATTTAGGGACAGGGGGAGTGGAAGACATACAGAGAGGGTAAGGAAGGGGTGAAAGAGAAGCACAACGGGATTGGTAGGGGAGAAAGAGACACACAGAGGGGCTTGAGAGGGAGACACACAGTTGCTCGTAAGGGAGACACACAGAGTGACCTGGGGGTAAAAGAGAAACACACAGAGGAGCTGGGAAGACTAAAAGACACAAAGGGGCTGGGGGAAGTAAGACACGTCAAGGGGTTGGGAGGATGTAGGAGACATACATAGAGGGGGATAAGAGACACACAAGGGGCCTGTAAGGGATACGCTAAAGGGGGGTGTAAAACACAAAACTGTCCTACCACACAAACTCTCTCTTTCACACTACACACACAAATACATAGCACTTCCCTATACACACACAGAAACAGACAATGCATCCCTACACACACACACAGACACACACATGCACAGAAACATACAATGCATCCCTACTCACACACAGAAACACACCATGCTTCCCTTACACACACCAAAACACACAATGCATCCCTTACACACAAAAACACACAATGCATCTCTTACAAACACACACTGTTTCGCTTACACACACAATCACTCTGTTTCTCACACACACACTTAATGCACCCCTTACATACACAGAAACACACATTGCATCACTTACACACACAGAAACACACCTTGCATCTCTTACACATACAAACACAGATTCACACAATGCATCCCTTACACACACACCCAGAAACACACAATGCATCCCTTACACACAAACACACAATGCTTTCTATGCCATACGCACAAACACACTGCGTCCACTACACACACACACACACTACATCCCCTACACAAACTGATATCCCTATACACTACATTCCATAAGCACACACACATTACATCCTTTAAAATAACACATCCCCTACACGAATACACTCCACTCTCTGTAAGCGTACTCATGGGTGGGCCATGTAGGTGGACTTATGGATGGGCCTTGTGGGCATACTCAGGTTAAGACCCTGGGGGCCCCGACCTTGAGCTGTGAAAGGGGCCTCAAAAATTGAGCTGTTCCTGTCCATAGAATTTTGTGAGCACAGTTACAAACAGTCTCCAGAGAGCCTGTTCTACACCAGACCTGTAGAGCCAGACTGCAGTCAATGCCCATCGTCATCCTCTTGTCCTCATCTGGTGGTAAGTAGGCAAACCAGTATATTATACTGTAGTAGCACTAATCTCTAATTCACCTCACATTAAAGGGGCTACCACTACAACTTAATGTAGTTGTTATTGTATCATAGTCTGTCCCGGTGGGCTTTTTAATGTAAACACACTGCCTTTTCATCTGGTGGTAAGTAGGCAAACCAGTATATTATACTGTAGTAGCACTAATCTCTAATTCACCTCACATTAAAGGGGCTACCACTACAACTTAATGTAGTTGTTATTGTATCATAGTCTGTCCCGGTGGGCTTTTTAATGTAAACACACTGCCTTTTCAGAGAAAAGACACTGTGTGCAGCACTGGCGTTAGTTCATATGGCAGATCATATGGGTGGGGCATCATGATGTCAGATGTTGGGTAGAGCATATGGCATTTTTGCCTAGGGCAGCAAAAATCCTTCCACTGGCCCTGAATATAGTTAACATATATATGCCATTTTAGGCTGGACTGTCTCTAGAGTACAGGGTGGTTTGGGGTGAGCCCCAACCATTGCTGGCCACATATCCTGGGGTGAGCCCTTATTACCAGTCCTGGGGCATATCCTAAAGGAAGCCCCCATTGCTACTGCAACCCTTTATCGCCCATTACTGTAGTATACAGTGCAGCTATGCTGAGGTGAGCACCCAAATTGTAGTATACATTATCTCTGTCATAGGGTTAGCCACCATAACTGTAGTATAGATTGTCTCCATCCATGGATGACCCTCCATAACTGTTTCTATCCTAGGGTGTGCCACCATACCCGTGATACACATTTTTATTACCTCTATTCTGTGGTGAGCCACCATACCTGTGGTATATATTGCTATACCTCTATACTGGGGCTAAACATGCCTCGCTGCAATACACATCCTGGGATGAGCCCCCTTGTGTGTTGACTCAATTCTAGGATATATTCCTACTGTTCCTAAACCATATAACCAGGGTGAGTCCCCTGCTTTGAACTGGGGTGAAACCTCATTGAAGTGCCTTTAGTACACCTTCATCAAGTGTGTCTACCAGGGGTGAGCCCCCATCTTACTTGTTTTACCCTTTGTGGGACCATTATTGGTGGTAGGGCTACAAATTCCTGCTTGCAGTCAGTACTCATAAGACATGGGCCTCGTAAGAGCACAACAAATTGGGCCCACTCTCTTGATGTTACCTGTTTTATGTCAAGGTTACCCCCAGTTCTGCAGCCAGGTTGCCAATCCCCTAGTGTTTACGGGACCACCACTTCACATTACTATTTCTCTGTGTTTCTCCAGACAGGCCATCATCTTATCCATGTAAACATTAGTCATGGATAACTCTACTGATCACTCTCAGGAATTCGAAACGATGATAAAAGCAGCCAATGTCACGTCGGTGAAGAAGGCACTGTCCAAGGTACTCACACAACTGCCTTTAGAATGAGTCTTGCGCTGGAAGGCCCAAGGCTTGTCCTGGGAAGCCAAAGACGTGCTGGTATGGACAGAGAGTGACCTGAGCGCCTCCACCAACATCACTGGAAGAGCTCCAAACAGGCTTCTAGCTGTCCAATGGGTAATGGAGTTGCTGTTCGCTAAACTAATTATCTCCTGGATACAGTATGCACAACACAAAAACACCCCAAAACTACTATAAAACATACAGGAACCCCACACATTATGCATCCCAAGATAGCTCTGATCCAAGTGCCTATGTTGGCAAAATAGCACCCGGGTTCATGAAGAGATGGCCAAACGCCACTGGGGTAAAGAGTTCCAGAACGATTAGGGCTTTAGCTGGTCAACTGTCGGGAGTTACTGTGGATTAAATAAGGGATGCTCCCCCTGGCTCCCAGGGAGCGATTATGGCATATAGTCTGAGGCACCTTCCCTCCAAAAAGCGCTCTTGTAACTGGTAGGGATGTAAGGGAAAACCGGAGTAGAAGTTGGCCAGGAGTTGAGGCTAGCCGCGGTCGCACCATAGTTTCAGAAGAGTTGTACATAAGTCCCGCTAAAGTCCTTGCAGCTCGGACATCCACGTTCCTGAGAATGGGCGTCACAAGATCACTTGGTGTATTTCTGGCTGCGGAAACATCTCAACCTCAAAGTACGGAACCGGCTTCAGACAGAGTGTCCAAGGTCTGTGCTCGTGGATATGGTCATCATTATGCCAGTATTCAAGTCTACTGCTGTTATATTTATGTCCCGCTCATGAAGGGACCCCTGGATGGCAAAAAAAAAATCAAGATTGGCAAGCCTTTTCCTAAAATACTACAGAAACATGTGAACATAAGGTCTCCCTCAGGAAGGTCTTCAGGTCCTCATCATACAGAGGGGTTTTTGGATGGGCTGGTCAGCAGCAGGTCCATGCTACAAGCTGTTTATGGCCCCAAAGTCAGACAAGCATCCGTATTCTTCCCTGGAACTTTGGTGCAAAATACTTTCTCCTCCCCAAAGAGGCAGGATCGAGGGTGAGGTTCAAGGAGCAGAGGTGGAACCAGCTTCCCAGCAGGTTGAGTAGCGTAAATCTGATTTTTTTTTCCATTTTTTTTTTTACTAATTGCAGACTTTTCCTGTAGGAATGGATGTCACTCACATCAGATGCTTGGGTTCTATAGATGGTCCAAGACTACATGATTGAATTCCACACAGATCCGGTGTAAGATGACCCACGAGCCATACACTTTTCGCCAAAGGGGTGGTTCAATTCACTACAAACGATGGTGGTTTCCTCAGCAACGTCTTCCTGGTGTCGAAAAAGACCAGAGATTTCCATCCCGTCATCAGTCGCTCAACTCAACTCTTTCATGGTTTACCCGTGTGGACCTGAAGGACATGTTCTTGTCGATGCCAGTAGCACAGGAAAGTCAAAGCCTTTTTTGCTTTTGGTGGCAGGATCGACATGCCAATTCACTTGCCTTTCATTTGGCATGAGCTCCGTCCCTGGTGCTTCACCAAATTACTAAAGCCAATGATAGAAATCTCAGGGTAAAAGACTTTCGTTGTCTGATTGACTTAGATGCTATTCTGTGATGTTGCCTCACACTTGCTAATGCAAAAGCAGTACACAATTCACTTATCAGAGTCTCTGGGATTTGTAGTTTGACGTTTTTTAGTTACCGCAATCCAAGGAAGGAGCTCAGAAGGACCATTCAATTGGATCACATTCCCCTTGGTATGCCTTATAGCTCTATTTTCTTATTCAGTTCAGGTGAACTTAATTGGTGGATATGTCACCAGGAGGTATGGAATGACAAAGCCATTTATGGTCTATCTCTGAATTTTGAGGTAGAGTCAGACTCCAGCTTATGGCGCTGGGGCGCGGCTGCTGCGGACCTCTTGACAGGGGGTTCTCGGTCAGAACCAGAGGCTGATCTTCACATCAACTTCCTAGAACTCATAGTGGGGTATTTCAATACTCTCAGTCTTGCGAGGTATCTGTGCAACTGCTATATACTACTTCGGATGGACAATATGTCCACGGTGCATTATGTAAATCCTCTTGAAGGTGCTTGTTATCTCTTTCTTTTGGAAGTAGCGAAAAAGATCTACTGCTTCTGATTTTGATGTAAAATTACTCTTGGGCAGAATACCTCCCGGAAGCCACCAGTCTCATGGCTCTCAGCATTAGAGGATCAGCAGTGAGTGAACGCTGGAAAAACAATCTTTCTTCACCTCAAATTATTGGCATTATCAGATATGGAAAACATTATGTATAGCACTAATCAAATTGACAAACAGGAAATAACAGTAAAAGAAGAAAACAAAATCAGTAGAGAGATGTAAGCCGAGAATTTTTTTTTTAAGATTATAGGTACCTTAAAGTTAGCAAAATCTTCATTTGTACAAGTTTGGAACCAAAACAGAACCTACAATTTGAGCTATACAAAAACACACTGTGTGCTGGCACTCAATTACGCAAGGTGCAGGTATTCGAGGCTTAACCCCACAACAACCTCCTAATCATAATCATAAACAAATATGAATACCGCACTCAAAAAGACCTTTGGGCAATAAAGCTTATTGCTAATCACGCTTTTAATTCAAAATATTTATTGTGTAAGTTTTAAATAAATTCATAAAGGTAATAGTATATCCTCATAGTGACACTCATTTCAAACTATTTACATATATACACACACACAGGACCCTCCTTCGTCTGTAATAAAGTTCATAGTATATACACGTCAATGTACAATAGGTAATGATCCAAAAAAACTAAGAAAAAATATAAGAAAAAATTATGAAAATGATGAATAATAAAAAAGGAGAAACAAAATGAAAAAATGAAAAAATAGAAAAAATCTAAAAAGTAGAAAAAAATAGAAAAAAGTAGTGATGAAACGAAAAATTGATGAAACAATCAAAATAGAGAAAAAAAAAAGAGAAAAAAAAATAGAAAAAAATAGAAAAAATAATGCAGTCCTAACAAGATAGTAGTCCAGAATATAGTGCACTATATATATCACTTTATAATGGATGGATCTCACCAATGTGTCAGTAGCTGTATGGTGTCCGTGGTAGGAGGATGCTGTAGATTGCAGATAGTAATGTCCTGAAAGGGGATGAAAAAAAGGTGTTGAAAGTTTCCTGTTCGATGCACAGTAATCACTCCGGCATCAGTGGTCAGCCAGTCAGGTCACTAGGTACTCCTTTGAATGTACTGCTGTGTGATCCGGTCAGATAGGCAGGTCACTGGGTAATCTTTGAATGGGCGGGTAATCCTGTGGATGGGTTTGAATGGGCTGCGCGCTCGGGACGTACGTGTCCCTTCGATGGCCCCTGTTCTCTCCGTCCTATTGAGAATGCAGGTATAATGGTTTATATGTGTTTGAAATTGGCGGCTAATTTCCGCCGCGTCCATCCCATGGACCTACTTCCGCATTCTGACGTCAGCGTGCGTCATGCGTCATGCGTTTTTTCCAAAACAAACTTTATTGTCCATAACTTTTATACACATATAAACCCCATAGTACTTAAAACCACCATGCAAATAGCTTTATACTGAATGACTCCACATAATGTTTTATATACAATAGAGAAAGCATCTAGGGGGAGCCTAAATGGTAAATACATTTTAGTCAAATTGAACAGTTTATACATTTTAGTGGTAATCTATGTACAGAGGACAAAATAACTTAATGAGGGAAAGCAGAGAACAGACTGTAATGCAATATTTAGCTAAACAGCATATCTAAATGGCACCATAACCACAACCAATAGCTTCAAAATAAAATAAAAATAAAGATAGTATAGATTAATAAAGAACACAAAAAAATGATAACAGAAAAAATGGAAAAAGGTATTTAATAATAAAGAGCAGAAAGAATTCTTTCCAAGTAGTCTCTCTAACTGTTAACCACTAATTTTAAAGCTCACCTGTAACAGATGATCAAGGGTGAGAAACTGCAAAGACTCTGTAGATATAAGCCAGTTAAACCACCAGCTATATAAGAGAAAAAATTTATAAGAGAAAAAATTATAAGTAAAAATAAAAAATTATAAGTAAAAATATATATATATTGGAAGAAAAAACGTATATACACTAAAGTATGAGTATGCAACTCACCTGTCTCACAATGCCCCACAGTGCCCCCGGGCCATGTGTGTGAGGGACCCTGTGTTGTTGGCAGGTAGCGGACCCAATTGGGGTCAAAGTGTTGGCAGGAAAGGGCATCGGACCATGATTGGTCTAGGAGAGCCTCTGTAAGGAGCACAAAATCATAGAGCAGACAAACGTGAAAATATGAACGTCTTATAAGAAATGTTTGAGATCGTAATCTTCATTAAGTCCTAATGGTGACAGAGTCTCCAAGGTACTTATCCATTTGGTTTCTCTCTGAAGTAAGAGCTTCTGTCTGTCTCCCCCCCTACGTAGGGGTGGGATTCGGTCTAAGATTTGAAACCTCAATTGGTTCACATTATGACCATGCATTTTAAAATGCCTGGGTACCGGAGCCTCTACTCTATTATGTTGTAATGCTGCCCTAATGCTCCTTTTATGCTCCCCTATCCGCTCTTTCACTGGCCTGATGGTCTCCCCCACATATAAGAGTCCACAGGGACACTTAAGAGCATATACGACAAAGTCTGAGTTGCATGTAAAAAAATCTTTAACATAAAATTTTTTACCCGACCTGGGATGAACAAAATATTCCCCCTTAATCACGCTGTTGCAGTGTGAGCAGTTAAGGCATGGAAAGGTACCCTTCTTGGGTTCAGAAAAGAACCTAGTTTGTCTCTTAGAGCTGCCAATATCTGACCTTACTATCATGTCTCTCAGATTCGACGCCCTCTGATATGCAAAGAGCGGGGACTGTTGGAATATTGGGGGTAATTGGGTATCCCCCTGAAACAGTTGCCAGTGTTTTAATATAACTTGTCTTATTTGTCTATTAAGCGGAGTGTAAGGCGTCACTAACGTGACCCTGTCTAGCTTATTTCTGGCTCCTGTGCCCAAGAGAGTTTCTTGTCGAGTGAGACTGTCAACTTTCTGTCGCTGATCATTAACTATATTTGTGGGATAACCCCTCTCTAAAAATTTATTGGCCATAAAGTCTAAGCCTGTCATCACTTTGTCTTCCTGTGATACTATCCTTTTCACCCTTAACAATTGGCTAAATGGTAATCCATTTTTAAGATGAGTTGGATGAAAACTCGAATAAGTCAAAAGGTTGTTGCGGTCAGTGGGTTTTATGTACAGATCACTATGTAAGCAATTTAGTACTCTCTGTACCTGAACGTCTAAAAAAGGAACCGTCGTCGTATCACAATACATAGTGAATTTGATGTTTACGTCTTGTATATTGAGTGATTCAAAAAACTCTTGCAATTGGGCCCTGGTGCCGCTCCAACATACAAACACATCGTCTATATACCTTTTCCAGACCAGGCATTTGGAAAATAGAGGATGTTGATAAATGCATGTTTCTTCCATTCGATTCATATAGATGTTTGCATATGTTGGAGCGACATTCGAGCCCATAGCTGTACCTTTTATCTGCTTGTAGTACTTGTCCCCAAACAGAAAGTAATTCTCTGTAAGGATAAAGGTCAATAGTTCCCTAATGTACTTTCTAGTCTCCCCTTGTCGGGTCAGTCTCGGGTCTTTATCCAGTGTCCAATCCACTGCCTCAATCCCTCTATTATGATCAATTGAAGTGTATAATGACTGCACGTCCATAGTTACCAGCCAAAAATCTCCTGGTGGAATCTGTATATCTGCTAGCAGTGTAAGAAATGTGGTTGTGTCTTTAAGATATGATTTCTGCAATGGGACATATTTAATCAGGAATTTATCCAATATCTCTGCCGGATGTTGGAATATGGACCCCGTACCACTAACTATAGGTCTTCCTGGTGGGAAAAGTGGGTTCTTGTGAATCTTTGGTAAAGTATAAAATACCGGAATCCTAGGATATTTAAGATTCATATATTTGTATTCTCCATCTGAAATGATATCTTTAGAGAGGGCCCACTGGTTAAGCCTTTCCAATATACATTTCAGATTGTGTGTGGGGTCTTGACTTATGGGTAAGTAATTTGTGTTATCCGTTAATTGGGTCTCTATTTCTTTTATATAGTATGTACGATCCATGATCACCAATGCTCCCCCCTTATCCGCTGGTTTGATAATGATGGATACATCTTTCTTCAAGTTATTAATATTCAACCAGTCTTGTTTAGTAAAATTTACAATTTGTCTTTGATGGTTATGTGTATGTTGGTGTTTTTTCCTAAGTTTATGCATATCTTTTTTCACAAGATTAGTGAATAAATCAATCGATGCATTGATGTTGTGTGGTGTAAAAGTACTCTTAGGTTTCAAACCTGTGTCTAAAGGAAGAGCAGCACATGGACCAGATTCTGTAACATTATGCCCCACATCCTCCATGTTTCCTTCCTCATGCAGATCTCCCTGTATAGTCTGAGTGTTACTGTCAGTAGGTTCTGTTGTTGTGCCGAGGTTGTGCTGATCTGTTGAAAAAAATGCACGTAATTTAAGTTGACGAAAGAATTTGTATAAACTCACATCATATTGATGCCACTCTACATGAGGTGTAGGAATGAAGGAGAGTCCTTTATTCAGGGTCCCCACCTCCGAGGGAGTTAAGGGCCTACCTGAGATATTGTGTATCAGAGATTGCGTCTCGATTGGGGCGGTCGGTATTGTTTTTTCTCCCGAGAGCTTCTTGTTGTAACCCCCCCGCCTGATGTTTCTTCGTGTCGTGTGCCTCTCTCTAAAAAAGTCATTCCCGAAGATGAGGAGGCAGAGGAGGAGGATGTAGCTCCTTCTGTATCTGAACGCCATCTCTGTGATGTGGTGTCTCTATTAGGTCTATATGGACGATTTTCTGTTCTAGAGTACCAGGTATAAACCTGATCCCTTTGGTAATCTAATTCGTCTCTATGAAATTTTTTCTTTTTAAATTCTTCCGTTTCTCTCTGATATTCTTTTAGTTTTTCTTCAATTTGTTTTTTAAGTGTTTCTAAGTCAGTTGATGCAGTGACCGCAGCTAGTTCTTGTTCCGCTGTTGCTATTTCCTTAATAAGTTTAGTTAATTCTTTCTGTAGGGATTCAATGGTTAGTACCATGAGGTCTACTGAGCATTTGTTTAATATTTTGTACCACACTGCTCGATGTTCGGCATTATCCCTACACAATGTGGGATGTAACCTGACTCTAAGGCCCCTTGGGATTCTTTTTTGTCTAAGATACTCTCCTAGAGTGCTTACATGTAATTCCCAACTAATTTTCCTTTTTAAGTCTCTCTCAAGTTTGTGGGCTATCCCTCGCTCACTGTCATTGGTTAGAAATTCCCTAGCTCCTCTGAGAGCTGATGTGATGCGGTTAATATCACCCTCCGTGTAGGCAAACGTTGCCATAAAGTCAGCTATGTATAGATGAAAAGGATGTAATCCTATTGAGGTAATACTAGATGTGCAATTCTCGTTAAATTTTTACACAAACCTATATCTACACAGGTTATATTATAATTCCAAAATGCTGGAAAAAATTGCATAAAGGTGCTCAACACTAGGGAAGAAAATATACAAAAACACACTGTGTGCTGGCACTCAATTACGCAAGGTGCAGGTATTCGAGGCTTAACCCCACAACAACCTCCTAATCATAATCATAAACAAATATGAATACCGCACTCAAAAAGACCGCACTCAAAAAGACTTTCGTTGTCTGATTGACTTAGATGCTATTCTGTGATGTTGCCTCACACTTGCTAATGCAAAAGCAGTACACAATTCACTTATCAGAGTCTCTGGGATTTGTAGTTTGACGTTTTTTAGTTACCGCAATCCAAGGAAGGAGCTCAGAAGGACCATTCAATTGGATCACATTCCCCTTGGTATGCCTTATAGCTCTATTTTCTTATTCAGTTCAGGTGAACTTAATTGGTGGATATGTCACCAGGAGGTATGGAATGACAAAGCCATTTATGGTCTATCTCTGAATTTTGAGGTAGAGTCAGACTCCAGCTTATGGCGCTGGGGCGCGGCTGCTGCGGACCTCTTGACAGGGGGTTCTCGGTCAGAACCAGAGGCTGATCTTCACATCAACTTCCTAGAACTCATAGTGGGGTATTTCAATACTCTCAGTCTTGCGAGGTATCTGTGCAACTGCTATATACTACTTCGGATGGACAATATGTCCACGGTGCATTATGTAAATCCTCTTGAAGGTGCTTGTTATCTCTTTCTTTTGGAAGTAGCGAAAAAGATCTACTGCTTCTGATTTTGATGTAAAATTACTCTTGGGCAGAATACCTCCCGGAAGCCACCAGTCTCATGGCTCTCAGCATTAGAGGATCAGCAGTGAGTGAACGCTGGAAAAACAATCTTTCTTCACCTCAAATTATTGGCATTATCAGATATGGAAAACATTATGTATAGCACTAATCAAATTGACAAACAGGAAATAACAGTAAAAGAAGAAAACAAAATCAGTAGAGAGATGTAAGCCGAGAATTTTTTTTTTAAGATTATAGGTACCTTAAAGTTAGCAAAATCTTCATTTGTACAAGTTTGGAACCAAAACAGAACCTACAATTTGAGCTATATGTTGAAATTCAACTATGTAGAAGCAGACTAGATAAAGTTTATATTTGGTGATAGAGATGCTTAACCCCTTTGCTTTTGTAGATGTAATGTCATTGGGGCCCGCTAGCTAAAGTCAATTCTGAGCATATTTCTATCAGCTGACAATCTCAGCCAATGAATAAGCGGCAGGGTTAGCATTCTGCTTCTGCTTTTTAAACTCAGAGTACATACTACTAGATCAAGTGACTTTGCTAAACAAACACATGGGTTAAAAGAGAGATATCTGAATTTAGAAAAGTAGTTAATAACTAGTTCTCCCTGTCCAACTCCCACAAGAAAAAAATGCTATGGTGCAACTATTCTTTATTTCTATTAGTAATGCTTAGAAAAGCTAGTTCATGTTGGAACAGGCATAATATCTGCAATTATTTTATCTTTAAATTTTTTATTTTTGCAGTGCATATGATTTTGACAGACATGCAGGTGGTACCCCAACGGCATTCCTCCTGCTTATTCAATGACATTGATAACAGTGGGGTATTGGTAACATTGCACAAGTTTTTTGTTTAAATTAACGGTTGCATCGTTTTGAACTAGCTTAGGATAAACGTTTAAGTTCTGTCGAGTGGTTCGCTATGATGTGTCATGCATGCTTGGTGTAATCTGTGAAATATTATACTGCTCAGCAATCCCATGGTGTAGGTATAAGCATGTTGTATCTAATCAAAATAGGTAACGCCAATAGGGCTGTGCAGGGCTAATCTCTGGCTAAACACATACATGTGTAGGTGCAAAATATAATAAGATAGATGGTGGGGTGGATGGCCTGTCACAGGCTAAACATGCTAGGTAAAGCTAATTACCTGCAGGTAAGGCTAGATGAGTGAAGTAGTTTACAGTTCTATAGGTACACATACTGCGAGGTGAGTGTCTGGGCTGTGGGTTGTTACCAGCAATGACAGTGTCCCGTCAAATTGACTCTTTCAGCCTATGCCCTCTCGGCGTATAGAGCTGTCCAATATGAGGGTAACGCGCTGGGGGGCTACCCACTCACTTGGTGACATGATGCCTGGCCACCGCTTGCCTGGGAGGCGGTTCACAGGTGGTTGCGTGGAACTCTTCTTGTGGCTTAGGGTGGACGGTGTTGTAATGGGGCTCTGCGCTCCACAGTAGTGGCGGGTAGGACATCGGTCTGAAGCCCGTGTTCCCAGCCAGCAGTGCAGCCTCCGCAGACGATTTCGTTTTGTTTTAGGAGCCTTCTTGCGGGCGCCGCCAGCCTGAGGTAGGGGTGCACTTTGCTGTGATGTTTGTTTGCTCGTTAGGGGGTTGTTGGGGTCCCGGACGTTCTGCGGTCCCCTGTGGACGCCTGGCCTCCGCTGTCGCGGTCGTTGCTTTGTGGTTGTGGTCGGGGGGGCCCGCAGTCCACGCGGTTCTGAGTTAGGCTGTTCTGTGTTTCTTTGTATCTCCTTGCCCAGTGGTGGCCCTCGACCTCTGCGGTTTTCACGGTTTCCTGTTCTTCTCCTTTGTGGGGTCTGCTGGGTGGCCATCCGAGCTTCCAGCTTGTCCCAAAGTTTCTGGAATGCTTTGTTTAGGCGTTGGACCATGAGGTCCACCGGATTCGGTCCGATCCCTTCTGAGCTGTGCAGCTTGTGCCTCCGTGTCGAGCTCTCTACCTCCATCTAGGGTGGCCTGTATCAGTCTGCCAGTCACTGTGCGGGTGTACGGGGCAAGCTTGGGGGGACCGGGATAACCCCCACCGGTCCAAAGGGGGGGGGGGCAACTCAGGTCGGGTATCCCACCGCTGATTAAAGCTGTAGGAGAGCGGCCGCCTCTCCTCAGCTCGGTCGTTGGTAGGCCGCAAAGCCTCGTGTCTCGTTTTAACAGCGGCGGGTCGGCCCACGAGAGGTATCTTCGGAACCGCCAGTGAGTCAGGAACAATCAGCTTCTCGTGTTATATCTGGATTTCTCTTTGGTTCACTATATTTGCCACTTTTGAGATCTCAAACACAGGAGCTCATGTAGCATGCTTCTGGTCTGCTCAGTAGCCCGGCTCCGCCCCCCAATTATTTTATCTTAATAGCTCAGTTTTTGTTTGAACTCACAGCACTCCATTAGATACAAACAGAAGATTGATTGTGCTAACAATCCAAAAGAAGGAATCCCAGAAAAACTGATATTATTATCTAAATTGTCCAGATGCTTGCTCCCCTTGGTGGAAAACGAAATAAGTTTCAGTTACATTAGATATGCTTACCATGGAAACCACCTGAAAGCTGATTAAAATAAACTTGGATTCATATTCTGTAAGGATTACACAAATTCACTTCACTGTTTTTTTTTTTTCCGGGTATCTCTCATTGCTGTGTCTGTCTGGTTTTTTTAACCTTCAACTTCAATTTCTTAACTTCATGCTGTACAAGGAAGTGATATGGTCTCAGTCTTTCAATGTACGGTGTGTTAATCTCTGTAAATGCATTTTTACAGAGATTAAGCCCTGTTTTAGTATCTCATGTTATTTATAGTATTTGTTTTAAAAATCTACAAAGTTAGTAGGATGTCCTTCTGAAATCTTTCTTTTATTATTGTAGTGATGATGTTGAATGCTTAAATAGTCTAATTTCCATATATTTGAATATTCTGGTTGTTGTAGCAGCATTTTTTTATATTTTGATGTCTAGGTGTTCCCAATTTACCTACCCAGTTCCCAAGATGTATTTTATTATACTCTGATATGGCATGTCTGTTCTCCTATTTTATTATATTGTATAGATCAACCCTTTTCTACTTACCGCCCACTAATGCATCTTTCTTGATGGAAAAATGTCCTTACCGCCCACCAGTTTTCGCGCAAGTGCAGAATATTTTTTAGAAAGGAGGGTGTTTAAAAAAATAAATGTACGTACATTTATCTTTTTATTTCTACTTTATGCATGTTTATAATCTTTTTAACTTTATGAAGTTTAATGAGAAAACAATAAAGTAAATTGAAATTGCCTTTACTAGTGATTAATGAGATCCTTGAGGTTGATGCTGCGAGACTAAATATTTGATATCTGGTTCGAATTTCGTAAGGAACAAACGAAGGTCTCCTCTTTCGGTGATATTCAGACGATTTCTCTGTTTGCTCATAATATGATTTCTCATCTGTGCGTCAGCTCCCCTCCTCTCCTCCCTCAATTCCCCTCCCCACGTTTTTTTTCTATTTTTTAACCTACTTTATAGCAATGCCCAGTAGGAAGGTTGAGCTAGGTAGCCCAATTACTATTATTAGCCAACAACAATTCTTTCCTTTTCCTTCTTTCTCATTTTTTACAAGTACTCTACTCCTTCTTTCTCCTATTCTACAAGTACTCTGCTCCTTCTTTCTCCTGTTCTACAAATACTCTGCTCACAGACAAACGCATACAAACACTCACACATACACTTACAGACACACACAATCACAGACAAACACACTCACACATACACTTACAGACACAGACACACTCACAGAGAAACACATACACACAGACAAACATACACACAATCACACTTACACACATATACTTACAGACACACACACATACACACTCACACATACACTTACAGACACACACACACTCACAGACAAACACACTCACACATACACTTACAAACACACACACTCACAGAGAAACACATACACACAGACAAACATACACACACTCACACATACACTTACAGACACACACACACACATATACATACAGACACACAAACACACATACACACTCACAAATACACTTACAGACACACAAATTATTCATATTAAATGTCCACCCAGCCTCCCTACCTGGAGAGCTGGTGTGGATCTGTCCCTGGGGTCCAGTGGGGCTTCACTTCGGCGGGCGGCAGGGTTCTAATCAGAGGCGGTGAGGGAGCTCTAACCTCTCTGCTCTGCTCCCTCGCGGGCTGTCTACTGATGCCAGGAGCCAGAATATGACGTCATATTCCGGCTCCCGCGGCATCAGCAAACATTGCGCGAGGGATTAGAACTCTGCCGCGTCGGGGGGTCCAGAAGATGGCCTGGCAGGATGGAGCATTTCCCTCCTGCTGGTCACTGAAATCTTTCGCCCCCAAGCCACTCGCACCCACCCGCCAGGGCTGCCATCAGAAATTTTAGGGCCCCTGACACAGCTCAAGATCTGGGCCCCCGGGGCCAGCCCCGAGTCCGCCCACAAGGATGAAGTGTGTGTGTGTATAGTGGATGCGGTATGTGTGTCATGGATGCAGTGTGTATAGTGGATGTAGAATGTGTATAGTGGATGCGGTATGTGTGTCATGGATGCAGTGTGTATAGTGGATGCAGTGTGTATAGTGGATGCAGTATGTGTGTCATGGATGCAGTGTATATAGTGGATGCAGATTGTACGTTTGTGTAATGTATGTAATGTTTGTATGCATGCATTAGATGCAGAGTGTGTGTGTGTAGTGAATGCAGGTGTGTGTATAGTGAATGCAGAGTGTGTGTTTTTGTAGTGGATGTAGTGTGTTTGTAGTGAATGTAGTGTGTTTGTAGCGAGTGAAACGTGTGTATAGTGAATGTAGTGTGTGTGTAGTACAAAGTGTGTTTAGTGAATGTAGTGCGTGTGTAGTGCAGAGTGTGTTTAGTGAATGTAGTGCAGAGTGTATAGTGAATGTAGTGCAGAGTGTATAGTGAATGTAGTGCAGAGTGTATAGTGAATGTAGTGCAGAGTGTATAGTGAATGTAGTGTGTGTGTGTAGTGCAAAATGTGTATAGTGAATGTAGTGTGTGTGTAGTGCAAAATGTGTATAGTGAATGTAGTGTGTGTGTGTGTGTGTGTGTAGAGCAAAATGTGTATAGTGAATGTAGTGTGTCTGTAGCGCAAAGTGTGTTTAGTGAATGTAGTGTGTGTGTGTGTGTAGTGCAGAGTGTGTTTAGTAAATGTAGTGTTTGTAGTGAGTGCAGAGTGTTTTAGTGAATGTAGTGTATGTGTAGTGCAGAGTGTATTTAGTGAATGTAGTGCAGTGTGTTGAGTGAATGTAGTGTGTGTGTAGTGCAGAGTGTGTTGAGTGAATGTAGTGTGTGTGTGTAGTGCAGAGTGTGTTGAGTGAATGTAGTGTGTGTGTAGTGCAGAGTGTGTTGAGTGAATGTAGTGTGTGTGTGTAGTGCAGAGTGTGCTTGTAAGGATTCAGTGTGTGTGTGTAAAATAGGGGGAAGGGGAGTATTATTTTATTTATTTATTTGTGTATATTTCAATTTTATTCCCCCCTCCCTGGTTCTTTCTGTGCCAGGGAGGGGGGAGATCGCATTTCCTGTTGATCCAGTGGCATGGTGGAGGGAGCCAGCCGCGGTACATTGAAGAGGGGGCCCAGCAGCACACATTGTCTTCCTTTCCAGCTCCTCTCTGACTAAATCTCACGAGACAGGCCTGTGTGCTGTGCGGAGCGTTGCCATAGTAACCCGTGGCAACGCTCTGGCAGCCGCAGGGTGCAGGAAAGTTAGACAGAGAGCAGCTGGAAAGGAGGACAGAGTTTGCTGCTGGGCCCCCACCTCGTCGTACAGGTAGCAGGGGGCCCTCTGCGCACATATATATATACAGGGCTCGAGTCCTGCAGGAACGCCGTTCCCGCTAGTGATCCTGCAGGACTGGCCCAGGGGGTGCAATGTCGCTGTGCTGCCTCATTTCTCCCAGTCCCCAGCATAGTGCCGCCCACAATGCACTGTCTGCTGCTGTTGGTGGTGGTGGTATGATGGCTGTCAAGATGCAGGAGATGTGCCTGCTCACACTACTCTCCCCTGCGGTAGTTTACTGAGGAGTGAAGCCTGCAGTGGGCGGGGCATTTAACTTCACTTCCTGTCAGGCCCTGCTAGAGGATTACCGAGCAGGGAGGAGTAAGAAGATCTCTTTTCAGCTACTTACACCACCAACAGTAAGTAGCCATGTTTTATTTATTTTTTCATTAAATAATTATATATCCAGCACAGAGCTCCACAGAGCTAAATCTTATAGTTCATGTGGAGCTCTGTGTTTTATTGGTCCAACAGTGCCACCTCACTTGTATTCCTCTTATGCTTCCTCTCCCCTAAACACTAACAGCCATCCCTCTCTCACCCCTATTACTAGCAGACAACCCCTTCTCCCCATCACTAGCAGCCATCCCTCACTCACCCCTATCACTAGCAGCCATCCCCTTCTCCCCATCACTAGCAGCCATCCCTCACTCACCCCTATCACTAGCAGCCATCCCCTTCTCCCCATCACTAGCAGCCATCCCTCACTCACCCCTATCACTAGCATCCATCCTCCTCTCTCTGTTACCAACAGCTATCATCCTCTCTCCCTCCCATCACTTGCAGCCATTCCTTATCTCCCTGCCATCACTAGCAGCCATCCCTTATCCCCCTATCACTAGCAGCCATCCCTCTTCTCCTCTCATCACAAGCAGTATATGTCTGTTTATGTATGTCTCTGTATGCCTTTCGTCTGTTTGTCTCTGTATGACTGTGTGTTCCTTTTATGACTATGTGTCTGTATGGTTGTGCCTTTGTGCATGTATGTATTTGTACCTGTATATCTATGTCTGTATGGTTTGGGAGGAAAAAGCCAGGCAAAGGGGCTTGTGGTGGGAGAAAGAGACACAGAAAGTGGTGGTGCAAAGAAAGAGACACACAAATGGGCTGGGGGAAGAAAGAGACTCAAAAGGGCTGTGAGGAGAAAAGAGACACACAAAAGGGGCTGATGAGGAAGTAAGAGAAACACAAAGGTTGTGGTAGGAAGAAAGAGATATACAAAGGGCCTGGAGAGGGAACACAGAGTGTGCTGGGCCCCCGTGTGCAGCGGTTGGCTCTCTCCACCATACCACTGGACCACCAGGTGATCTCCCCCCTCCCTGGCAAGGTAAGAAGCAGGGAAGGGGGAATAAAAAAATATGAACACATAAATTAAAAAAAATGCTTCCCCCCTATCATCCAGCACACACGCACACACACACATCATCCAGCACGCACACACACACATCATCCAGCACGCACACACACACATCATCCAGCACATACACACACACACATCATTCAGCACACACACATCATTCAGCACACACACACACATCATCCTGCACACACGCATCTTCCAGCACACGCACACTGCATTCATTACACACAATCTGCACTTACTACAAACACACTACATTCATTATACACACTCTGCACTCACTTCAAACACACTACATTCACTATACACACTCTGCACTCACTACATTCACTATACACATTCTGCATTCATTATGCACACTCTGCACTCACTACAAACACACTACATTCACTAAAGGAAAAAAAGGTTGCGCCAAAGATAAAATGGACAGAATAAAAGTAAAAACAACAATACAATAAAAATATATATATAAATAGGTATAGTCCAAAATAGTTTATCAGTTCCAATAGGTGTCTTGAGGTAAAGTAGGTATGGTCACTAATTCCACTGTGGGGGTAGGTTCTCTTGTTGTAGTATTTTCTACCGTCTCGTAATATGGAAGACACAAGGTGAAAAAGACTAATCGTGCGGAGTGTATACACTTAATGTGATGGTATAAAAATGATATATGTTACACTCACATTTAGTTGAGCTATAGCCAGCTCGGGGTTTGTAGGCATACAGCGGTATAATCCCCGCTGATGGGATATATTGTTGCTTGTCCTCCAAGGGGTATGTCCAACTCTCAGGAGAAGAAGGAAATAAAAACAGCAGATAGTGCTCTCCGATTGATTGATTAAAAGGTGGTGAATAAAATAAGATAAAATATACTCACAAATAAAGTGCAGATCACACTGCACTCAGGTAATAGCGTTAGTGGTATAATCCCCACTTCAGGATATGTAGAATAAAAATAAAAATGCCAGGAAAAAATTAAATAAAATAAGATTATAGTAATAATTGTGTATATAAAATGATAGTGGTACACTTATTAGACCAAAAAATCATTTATTATAAAATAACACAATATAAATAACCATTTAACGCGTTTCACCGCTGGGGCTTTATCAAAAATGGAATAACATATTTCCTGGCACATAAAGAATTTATATAGGTACTGGTACTTTAAAAAATGGCGCCAAGATGACATCATTGTTCGGCAGCCAATTAAAATCATACAATTAACATTTCACATAAAATAAGTAAAAACTTTAAATAAGAATATGCATCATATTCTTTAATGTACCTTATCCTTGTGGGTTACATTCTGTTCAAAACCGAAGTCTTGAAACATGGATTTGAATAACTTTTAAAAATTGCGCGTCACGTGACTCGCACAGCATCTTGGGGAATGTAGTGTGCGAGTCACGTGATCGGCGTGAGGTAGTGCAGCCGTCCTATTGGTGGGCGGCATGTACTCCTCAGAAGGTGGGGCAACGATCATCACGTGACCCGCGGCCAATAAGGAAGTAGTGTGTGGGTCACGTGATCGGCAGATCGGCGAAAGGGCGCTTGGGAGATGTAGTTTAAAGCGCCCTTTTGTCTAAACATTTTGTCCAACCAAAATATAAACATTATGTCTATTCTTAAGTCTACATATATGTGTATAAGAAAAGAATCCTTTTCATTTAAATCCGATGTTTAGACAAAAGGGCGCTTTAAACTACATCTCCCAAGCGCCCTTTCGCCGATCTGCCGATCACGTGACCCACACACTACTTCCTTATTGGCCGCGGGTCACGTGATGATCGTTGCCCCACCTTCTGAGGAGTACATGCCGCCCACCAATAGGACGGCTGCACTACCTCACGCCGATCACGTGACTCGCACACTACATTCCCCAAGATGCTGTGCGAGTCACGTGACGCGCAATTTTTAAAAGTTATTCAAATCCATGTTTCAAGACTTCGGTTTTGAACAGAATGTAACCCACAAGGATAAGGTACATTAAAGAATATGATGCATATTCTTATTTAAAGTTTTTACTTATTTTATGTGAAATGTTAATTGTATGATTTTAATTGGCTGCCGAACAATGATGTCATCTTGGCGCCATTTTTTAAAGTACCAGTACCTATATAAATTCTTTATGTGCCAGGAAATATGTTATTCCATTTTTGATAAAGCCCCAGCGGTGAAACGCGTTAAATGGTTATTTATATTGTGTTATTTTATAATAAATGATTTTTTGGTCTAATAAGTGTACCACTATCATTTTATATACACAATTATTACTATAATCTTATTTTATTTAATTTTTTCCTGGCATTTTTATTTTTATTCTACATATCCTGAAGTGGGGATTATACCACTAACGCTATTACCTGAGTGCAGTGTGATCTGCACTTTATTTGTGAGTATATTTTATCTTATTTTATTCACCACCTTTTAATCAATTAATCGGAGAGCACTATCTGCTGTTTTTATTTCCTTCTTCTCCTGAGAGTTGGACATACCCCTTGGAGGACAAGCAACAATATATCCCATCAGCGGGGATTATACCGCTGTATGCCTACAAACCCCGAGCTGGCTATAGCTCAACTAAATGTGAGTGTAACATATATCATTTTTATACCATCACATTAAGTGTATACACTCCGCACGATTAGTCTTTTTCACCTTGTGTCTTCCATATTACGAGACGGTAGAAAATACTACAACAAGAGAACCTACCCCCACAGTGGAATTAGTGACCATACCTACTTTACCTCAAGACACCTATTGGAACTGATAAACTATTTTGGACTATACCTATTTATATATATATTTTTATTGTATTGTTGTTTTTACTTTTATTCTGTCCATTTTATCTTTGGCGCAACCTTTTTTTCCTTTACTGTATATCTCTTATATAGAGGGTTAGAGGGTTACCCTCTAAAGGTCGCTGCCTGTTTATATATTATTAGCGCTAACCTTTCCCCCCTTTTTTTTACTACATTCACTACACACTCTGCACTCACTACACACACTGTATTAATTATACACACTCTACACTCATTACAAACACACTACATTCACTACACACACTTTGCACTAACTACAAACACACTGCATTCACTATACACACTCTGCACTCACTACAAACACACTACATTTATTATACACACTGCACTCACTACAAACACACTACATTCATTATACACACTCTGCACTCACTACAAACACACTACATTTATTATACACACTCTGCACTCACTACAAACACACTACATTCATTATACACACTATGCACTCACTACATTCACTATGCACACTCTGCACTCACTACAAACACACTACATTCACTATACGCACTCACTACATTCACTATACACACTCTGCATTCATTATGCACTCTGCACTCACTACAAACACTACATTCACTACACACACTGCATTCATTCTACACACTCTGCACTCACTACATTAATTACACACACTCTGCACTCATTACAAACACACTACATTCACTATACACACTCTGCACTCACTACAAACACACTACATTCACTACACACACTGCATTCATTATACACACTTTGCACTAACTACAAACACACTACATTGACTATACACGCTCTGCACTCACTACAAACACACTACATTTATTATACACACTGCACTCACTACAAACACACTACATTCATTATACACTCTGCACTCACTACAAACACACTACATTCATTATACACACTCTGCACTCACTACAAACACACTACATTTATTATACACACTGCACTCACTACAAACACACTACATTCATTATACACTCTGCACTCACTACAAACACACTACATTCATTATACACACTCTGCACTCACTACAAACACACTACATTTATTATACACACTGCACTCACTACAAACACACTACATACATTATTCATACTCTGCATTCACTACAAACACACTACATGCATTATACACACCCTGCACTGCACTATATGCATAGGAGTATAAATTATTTAATTTTTTTTGGGGGGGTTGGGGGGTGCGGGAATCTTGGGTGAGTTCCCACACTTTTTTCCCCAGGACTTGACTCCTGTATATATATATATATATATATATATAGATATATATATATATATATATATATATTTATGTGCTTCTCTATGACAAGCGTTCAGCGTCGACATGCAGAGCATGGAGATGTTGAATGTCAGTGCTGCACATTTTGCAACACTGACACAGGAAGTGCCTAGGTGTTCCTAGGCAGCAATGTAAACACTGCATTTTCTCTGAAAAGGCAGTCTTTGCAGCAAAAACCCTGCAGTGGTAGACTATACTCACCAGAACAACTACATTAAGCTGTATAATATAAATTAAGCTGTAGTTGTTCTGGTAACTATAGTGTCCCTTTATGTTTGTGCGTGCAAAGGGGTAGGGACTGCAGAGGGTGCCGAAAGGAAGGGGCTGTAAAGGGTGTGAGTGGAAGGGGCTGCAGAGTGTACAGGGGGGAATAAAGGCTGTAGTGGGTGCAAAGGGTAATAGGAGCTGCAGTGGGAGCTGTTGGGTAGCCCACTAGCCACTACCAAAAGCGAAACCCTACCATTGCGCACAGTGCAGGGGACGCAGTGGGAGCAGGGGTGTAGGGGATGCAGTGGGAGCAGGGGGGTAGGGGATGCAGTGGGAGCAGGGGGTAGGGGATGCAGTGGGAGCAGGGGAAGGGGATGCAGTGGGAGCAGGGGGGTAGGGGATGCAGTGGGAGCAGGGGGGTAGGGGGTGCAGTGGGAGCAGGGGGTAGGGGGTGCAGTGGGAGCAGGGGGGCAGGGGATGCAGTGGGAGCAGGGGGGTAGGGGATGCAGTGGGAGCAAGGGGGGGTAGGGGATGCAGTGGGAGCAAGGGGGGTAGGGGATGCAGTGGGAGCAAGGGGGGGTAGGGGATGCAGTGGGAGCAAGGGGGGGTAGGGGATGCAGTGGGAGCAGGGGGGTAGGGGATGCAGTGGGAGCAGGGGGTAGGGGATATGCAGTGGGAGCAGGGGGGTAGGGGATGCAGTGAGAGCACGGGGGTAGGGGATGCAGTGGGAGCAAGGGGGTAGGGGATGCAGTGGGAGCAGGGGGTAGGGGATGCAGTGGGAGCAGGGGGGTAGGGGGATGCAGTGGGAGCAGGGGGGTAGGGGGTGCAGTGGGAGCAGGGGGGTAGGGGGATGCAGTGGGAGCAGGGGGGTAGGGGATGCAGTGGGAGCAAGGGGGGTAGGGGATGCAGTGGGAGCAGGGGGCATAGGGGATGCAGTGGGAGCAGGGGGCATAGGGATGCAGTGGGAGCAGGGGGCATAGGGGATGCAGTGGGAGCAGGGGGCATAGGGGATGCAGTGGGAGCAGGGGGCATAGGGGATGCAGTGGGAGCAGGGGGATAGGGGGTGCAGTGGGAGCAGGGGGGGTAGGGGGTGCAGTGGGAGCAAGGGGGGTAGGGGATGCAGTGGGAGCAAGGGGGGTAAGGGGGATAGGGGATGCAGTGGGAGCAGGGGGGTAGGGGATGCAGTGGGAGCAAGGGGGTAGGGGATGCAGTGGGAGCAAGGGGGGTAGAGGCTCCCAAAACCCTCCCAAACCTTACCTCTCTGGCGGTCCTCTTCTGAAGGAACCTCACAATGCTGACACGCTGCCTGTAAGTCTGCTCAGGGCAGCTCCGCACAGCTCACTCTGCACTGTGACTGGTGATGTCACTTCCTGCAGAACCAGCCGCAGGGAGCTGCCCTGAGCAGTTACAGGCAGCTCAGTGAGGCTCTGTTTGGAGACAGGCACACTGAGGGGCAGCCTAGTGGGGTCTTTGGGAGGGCCCTATAGCTGTCCCTCAGTGTGCCCTGCACGGAGGAGATGATTAGTAGCAGCAGGGGCCCGCGGACGGCTGTGCGGGCCCCTTGCTGAGTGCAGGCTGGCTGGGGAGATTGTTTAACTCCCCAGCTCAGCCATTACTTACTGCAGCAGTATGTGGGGCTCGGGGCCCCCCAGGACTGCCGGGCCCATGACAACTGTTATGGTTGTCATGCCCTGATGGCGGCCCTGCCACCCGCCCACTCTAAAAAGGAGACATCCTCTCAAAAAGAGGATTTAGCCGCCAAAATCCCTACCGCCCACCTGGAATCCTGAAACGCCCACTAGTGGGCGGTAGGGACCAGGTTGATGACCCATGGTATAGATAATATTGGCTGTGAGATGTAAATTTGCTAGAGGCTAGTCCTTGTGCTGTCTCTGCTATTTGGGAGGCCATGGTGATAGAATTTGTTGACCTTTGTCCTTAGAGTTGATTCACTAGGGCTTGTGAGCCAAAAGCATCTTTGTAAAGCTGGTGTTGAGAGCACCCAGAGAAATAGATTTCTACCTGCAAGAAGAAGTGGTCAGACGATCCCTGCCTGTCCAGTGGGTAGAGGACAAGACCTTACTTTGACAAATCGTGATGGTAGTCTGTAGTTCTAATATAAAAGGGATGCATGACATAGTAGGGGATTCGTACTAGGTCTGAACACCAAGCTAGGGATGATTTTACCCTTTTCCTGTTACATCGAGCTATAGCTCCACTATTGGTTTAATCAGAGACCTCTTTGAGAGGAAGTGTCAATTATCACACTGAGGATCATGTGCAATTTGACAGACTGAAACATTTTTGAAACGTAGTTGAGATGCAGCAAGATTTGTGAACGCATCCTAGATTTTGGTTAACTGCACAATCTTTGGTCATATAAATGGCGTTCCTGACCAAAATATATTTAAATATGTCCACCAACTGTGAGCAAGGGTAAGTTAGGATATGCACTGGAAAGAGGCATTTTCTTATATGTATGCATTACAATACGATACACACGATGTCTAAAATAAATACAATTTTATTCTAAGCAATAATAAAACATGATAGTTTTCCTTAAAATTACCATATGTGCTATTGGCATGTCATTCATATATTTTATTACAGAACAATCCTGCCGTGTATGTGTGTGCTGTTTTAGAGGGTCCACATTGGTTGAAACAAGAACCTGATATCCAGGTCACCACTGGAAATCTCCATGACATGGTGAAGAATCTAATGAAGGTGTTGTGAAGAATACATTACAGTTCATATTATAAGTAAACAGTGCGTCACAGAGCTAATTATACAATTGAATAAAAGATCATCAAACCAATGCTGTACAAGTAATTTTTTTTTTATATACAATTTTATTAATGAAAAAACAAGTGTAAACAAGCTTCAAATACAGCTGCAAGTGCACAATTAAACTTGGTACAACATTGTAAGGTGAAAGAAGGACAATAGAATCTATCAACAAACACCTTCTTTTAACTGAGCGATAATGAAAGTTTATTAAGAAGAAATAAAAAAATAAAAAATAAAACGCAAGTTAAATTGAGAACAAGGGCACATTGCTGGTTAAAGAAATCCTACACTATAGAAAGAGATGTGATCTGAATGAGCCATGCGTCCATAAAAAGCAGGAATCTTTAGAGGACGAGAAATTTTAGTTTAGAAAGTGAAGTATGACTTGTTGCTAAACCCTTGGTTTCCAAGGGTATTGTTCTACTTTACCTTTTTCTAAAAATGTCTCAGTTTTTGTTTTTTTCCTCACTCAGGCATGATCATACTGGCGGAGAATTGAGGGAGCCTAAAGTAAAATCTGACATGGATAGAGTTGGGGCTCCTTTTTAGGATGCATAGCCTGATTGTAAAACACAAAATCCTCGATGGGAGGCAAGTGGTACAGAATTTATAAAGAGGCTTGTCATATGGGCTGATGTCAAATATTGTGTTTACAAGACTGTTCTTTTGAATTTTGGCTTCTGCGCAAGCCTCACAGTTGTATTGCTCTTGCTCTGCCTATCGTGTGCAAAAATAAAGAATAAAAAAAAAAAGAAAATGAAGTATGAAATAGATAAAAAAAAAAAAAAAGAAGAGGGTGTGGAAGGGAAGATGAGAGACATGGTGCACACTGGGTTCAAAGAAAATGCATAAGAGACATTTGATTAAAAAATAAAAGTCTAAAATCTTTTTTTTTATAATTCTTTATTTTGATGTGCAATAAAAGGAATAACATACAGGCTTGCGAAGCCACGACAACTTCAACAGGCTTAATGAGGTCAAACATGTGTATACAGTGCCATGACATGAGAGACAATTGCACTTTTTTATGGATTAAAAAAAAAAAAAGCTTAAAACCTATTTTAAACAAGATTATAGTGAATACTTATGTTCATTGCCAATAGACTATATATCTCAGCCTCAGTGGTCTACATTGTTAATGAGTATTTGATACTGAGTATGCGCTTTGCTTTACAAGTAACATAATGCGTAGTAGCATAGACTATATGCTTTAAGTGACAGAAGAAAAAACTAGTCAGATATGTGGTTAAACAAGGTAAACTCTGCTGCCACGCTGACTGTGATAGATTGTGCTATGCATAGGTAGGCTAGGTATCATTAGGTGTATGCTTTCCAGTCCTACTGTGTAATAAATCGCTAGGAGCAGGTTGCATCTTAAATGACATTAGAATAGCAGGTTAGTGCTGACATAGGAGCATAGTCTATGTGGTAAAGGCCTGATGTGACTGAGGCTGGGTATTTGACTATGAAGAGAGCTCGGGGCAGTCCATGCTGCAAATACCGATGTGAAGCAGTGTATTGGGTGTTTCATCCGATACCCCGCGTTGGTACATCTCGGACGCTGTCATCCTCCTTTTTATTATGTCCCTTGAGTCCGCTGTCTCTGCTGCGGAGGTCGGCTCTCGCGGTGCCCCGTGGAGTGTTGCAAGCAAGTCCGGCAGCATGGCTGAAGGGGAGGTGGAGGCTATGGAGTGGAGTCGGCGGATGCCTGGAGTGTGCTGCCTGAGCCTCTTTGCTGGTGCCGAATCCCTTCGCTGGGCTGAGTGTTGAGCCCAGAGGGTCCTCTTTGCTCGCCAGGGTTGTGCTTTAGGGTGTTCAGGGTGGCTGTTCCGGTGGTGCTCCGTGTGTAGCAAGGTCCGTCGTTTAGATTTGCGGGCCCGCCGGGAGCTCCGTCCAGGTTGGCGCCGGTTGCCAGCCCTGGGGGAGAGTATGCATCTGCGGTGGGGGTTTGTCGGTAGTAACTTGGGTGGTCTCAAGGCCCTTCTGCGTGCCTCCGCTAGACGCTCCCTAGCCACCATTTTCTCCCAGAATGCAGCCATTATAGCTTCCAGCCTGGACAGAAGGCTCGTCTCTCTGCTCACATGCTACTTTCTTTAGATTCAGTGCCCGAGTGTATTCTCTTGGAGTTGGACCGGGATAACCAACTCCGGTCCGGGGGGGAAGGGGACAGGGTGCCCGCGGGTCTTTTTCTTCGGTACGTTGACTGGGAAAGCGGATGTCTCTCCCCGTTTTCGTCGCTTGCAGGCTCCAGCGAGCCATCTTGGGTTCCCGATCCCCGAGAGGCTCGGGAAAGGTGTCAGTTGAGTCACCAGGTCTTCCTTGATGCAGGTAGCGAATCCCGGTTTAGTATGTGACACGGTTTTAGCGATTTATCGGCAATAATTGGTGATTCACTTGGGAGCTCGGCTTTTAGGCATCTGCTCTGCTTGCTGGCTTAGCCCCGCCCCCAAAGTTTAACATCTTTAAAGAATTTTATTCTTAGAATTAAACATCACTTTTTTTTTATGAGAAGGACAATTTGTGAATCCACTATTTGGAAACTAATCAATTATTTTCTCCAATTTTGCCCTGTTTGAACTTACTGTTTACAAAGGAATGTATTTCTTACTACTTCTAATATTTGAATCAATCAAACCTTTGTAGATTTATCCATCATATGTGGGAATTAAATAACCATCATACCCATTCACATTGTCCTTAGCAACCTGAAATATTTGTTAATATCAACAATAAACAAAGCACAGAAATCAAGCACTTATTGTCAGGTTAATGCAATCGGTGGAAACGAGAATTATGTCTACTTGTAAATAGACTCCAGATCCCCTTTCTAAGTAATTAAACATTCATTGCATATCTATAGTAGCCACCCTGGATAAAATTACAGTGCTTAGGCACAAAGCTAATGATGACTGCAGAGGTCATATTGTTTATTTCCCCGTTCTTCCTTCTCAGCAAACAAACTCTGCGTTTGTGGAGCCTTTAATATTTATAGTCCTATATGAAGCCCTTAATGTGATTGGACACAATCTCAGTGACTCAAAACCTGGGGTTGATTTGATTCCTTTATGCTACCCCGATCACATCACAGGTGTTGCTAGGTGGGCTTTCAAGGCTAAATATCTGGATGTGGAACTCCTTAGCCCCAGATCTCTACACGTTGTTGGAGGGTGCAGGGTGATAATAGTATTTTTTTCATTTTACCTCAGGCAGCTGCTTCTCAAAGTAGCCACCTATTAAATCTATTAGAAAAGTTGGATAGTACTCCACCAGACTATTTAGGAGGTAATTGCCCAGGCTGCTTTAAGGAGCCTGATCCTCTTTGGCTGACATGATGGCACTCCCCAAGTGACCCATGCTCCACTTGAGTAGAGTACTGAGATGCTGTATAGCATGCTGACTTTTATCTGATTAGTGCTTAGGGTCTATATTGCTACTCAGTACTGCTGGAATATTATTGGGGAACCACAAATCAATGAGTAACATTAAGTGGTAACAAGTAAAATATGAATAACAGTGCCATACGCAAACAATATACACTGATCAGTCACAGCATTAAAAACACCTGCCTAATATTTTGCAGGTCCCCCTCATGCTGCCAAAACGTGTCATGCATCAAGGAATGAACTCCACAAGACTTCTGAACGTGCCCTGTGGTATCTGGCAGCAGGACATTAGCAGCAGATCCTTTTAAGTTCTGTAAGTTGCGAGGTAGGGCCTTGCGAGGTAGAGCCTTCCACAGATGCTCAATTGGATTGATATCTGGGTAATTTGGAGGCCAAGGCAACCTTGAACTCTTTGTCATGTTACTCAAACCATTCCTGAATAAATGTTGCCATGTGTCAGGGTGCAGTATGCTACTAAATGAGGACATTGCCATCACGGAACACCAATGCCATGAAGTGGTGTGCGTGGTCTGCAACAACCTCTAAGTAGTCACACCGGCCATCCACAGGATCTAAAAGAAAGCATAATTCATGAGACCAGGCAACCTCTCCCATTGCTCCATGTTCCAGTTCTGACGCTCATGTTCCCATAGAAGGTGCTTTCGATGGTGGATAGAGGTCATCATGGGTTCTCTGACCAGTCTGTGGCTACGTGTCAACCTAAAGCAGCAAACTGCAATGCACTGTGTTTTCTGACACCTCTCTATCATGGCTAGCATTATGTTGTTTAGCACTTCGATTTACAGTAGCTCTTTTGTGTGATTGGACCAGAAAGGCTAGTGTTCGTTCCCCATGTGCATCAATGAGCCCTGAGCATCCATGACCCTGATGCTGGATGAATGTTTGTCCATCCCTGCACCACTTTTGTTATGTACTAACCACTGCATACAGGAAAGCCCACAAGACTTGCCGTTTTGGAGATGCTCTGACCCAGACGTCTAGCCATCACTATTTGGCCTTTGTCAAAATCACTTTTTGCTTGCCCATTTTTCCTGCTTCCAACACATGAAATTCAAGAATGTACACTTGTTGCCTTGTATATCCCACCCATTGACAGGTGCCATTGTAATGATATAATCAATGTTATTCATGTCACCTGTCAGTGGTTTTAATGTTTTGGCTGCAACATTCTACTATTTTGGATTATGTAGTTTCTAAAATGCCTTTTAATGAAAGAGGAACACATATAACATGACTCCAGCTCTCAAGAGAGAAAAAGGGTTTTACTTACCTTTTTCCTAGCACAGAGACTCACTCACTGCTGACGCTAACTTCTCCTCTTGCAACATCATCCTGGAGGCTTCACTTGCACAATAATGATTTAATCCAATGCTGCTCATAGAGGAGCACTGTGGATGAGATTGTCGCGCTCACTTCCGATCAAATGTTTTTCATAGAGATGCCTTGAATCCAAATTTCCCTAGGAGCAGCATTTGATGACATTCAATGTCCTCATGAATGTTAAAATAACATGACTGATAGAAACTTGGTCGTTGTAGAGGAAATAGGTAAAAGCAAAGAGGGAGGTACAGTGCCTGGAATGTTCTTGGAGCGTGTATAAATAACCATAAAAAGGAGGAGAAATAGGAAACTGATAATGAAGTACGTAAAAAATACGGTAAGGTGAGTGTAAATAAAATGAAATGCACTAACACTTTATAGGAGCTTAGGTGCAGCTCCAACTTGGATGCTTGGGCGGAATAATCCCCGCCTGAAGATTTGGTGGAGTACAAACTCTATAGGAGGTACTTGTGGATGCAGCTTCTCTTGCAGATATGTAGGAGAAATCAGAGATATATAGAGTGCAATTTGCCAGACTCAATATTAAAATGTATAGCTATAAAGGATGTGCACTCACGTGTTCTGGAGCCTAGAGCATGGCTCCACAGGTATGGCATGTAGTGGTATGATCCCACTCTAGGATATAAAAGGATGTAAAGCACTGCAGAATTTGTTGGCGCTATATAAATAATAACATAATAATATAGGTGCTGGCGGTCTCTCTCTGATTATATATTTTTTTTAAATTCTTTATTTTTCGTGCAAGAGTTAATATTACAAGCTTTCATGCTTTGCCACAACAGCAGTAGCATGTACCAGATTAAAACAAGATTTTACAATTGTGGCACAGGATACAGTTGCACATTTTTTTTAAGATAGTCAAGAAGGATTAAACGTTAGGGAAAGGTAGGAGTAGATAAACATGCTAAGACATCGCTTTATAGATTTGAGTCGAGAACAAATGGTTCAGTGCTTAGTGTGTTAAGACATAGTAAAAAGGAAACAGAACAGGTCTGATATGCTACCAATAGTTAATACATAAGATAGGAGCAGTGGGTAAACTAATGGCATGCTTAATAAACTTGGGTCTTGTAAAATTTCGTTCTGTGACGTGATACAGGTGAAAAGGCTAGACAAACGTTTAGACCCGCTTACAGTTGTAATCAACATTAGCTAGTGTAGGCTGCTTAGAAAAATTTAACAACATATTTTCCCCACAATTTAGGCAGATTTAAATAGTCCAGCATGCATATGTGAGAGTTCAATTGGGGCACAGTTGGCTGTGTGACATCGGGTACCATGCCTGGTTTTGATTCCTGTTCCTCCTGGAGGACAGCCGATGCCTTGTTGGGACTGAAGTAGTCGGTGCGGCTGGTGTATTCTCATGCTGGGTGCAGGGCAGGTTCTCTGCTGTGAGGATCCAAGAGGGATTTGGGCGATGGCTTGTTTGCTTCTCCCTGTGCAGAGAAGCTCCCCGTGCAGTGGTGGTTGCGAGCTGCTGAAGCTTGTGCGTGAATTTTCGTTTCCCTGCCCTGAGGAGGGAGGCAGGGCCGGATTAACATAGGGGCTGATGGAGCTGCAGCTCCAGGCTCAGGCCCATGGAATAGGCCCATTGGTTTTAAAAAAAAAAAAAAAAAAAAAAAAATTTTTTTTTTTTTTTTTTTTTTTACACACTACTCTTAGGGTTGCCAGGTATTTCTCATGTATCTCTTAGGATTGCCAGGTATTTCTCAGAAGTATTTCTCAGGTATTTGAGGCTTCCTAGCCGGTGCCGGTATTGCAGTAATACCTGCAATACAAATGTCTGTCTCAGTATAAACATAGATTATTCTGCAATACCAGCACCGGCCAGTAGGGGTCGCTGTTTGTGTGGAGAGAGGCAGTGATAAGAAGTTACGGCATCTCCCTCCCTGCCTCTCTCTACTGTCTGATCTGCGGGGGAGCAGCTCTGCACAGAGAGTCCAGACAGCAGCTCCGAGACATGTGGACGCTGAGACATTGGGACACTGGGGAACATGGGGACCCTGAGCATGGACGTCCGCAGGAATTTTTCCGTGGGGGGGCGGGGGGCATAATTGTAATGACATCCATGCTTGGCCCCTTTTTGACAGTGTCCTGAAAGGGAAGGAGCATAGTCATTTTCACATAAAGCAAGGATGAATAGCGTTTTCACAACTATGGTGTCAGGAATATATGTTTGTATTCCTGACACTATAGTGTTCCTTTCATCAAATTACAGGAACATTCTGGTCACCATAACAACTTTATCTAAATGAAAATGCTGTGATGCAAGGAGGCCCCCGGGTGCTCTTTCTTTGAAGGGGTGAAACCGCTCTCAAATGGTTTACCCCCAAAGGCTTCCTTCAGCTCCAGTTCTCCAGGTCGCTCAATGCTATTCGACTTCTGAAACAGAGTGTCAGGAAGTGCAGATTGACGTTGGGCATGGGTGCCGCTGATTGGCTAGAGTGGTCAGCTGACACTCTAAGCCAATCGCTAGTTCCCGATTCATAAAAATGTTTTACGTTTTTATGAATGGGGAGATACTGATTGGCTTAGAGTGCTAGCTGACCCATCTAGCCAATCAGCGGCACCCCTACCCAGCGGCCCTCTGTGTTTCCTGACACTCAGTAAATAAAAGTGAACACATTAACACTGATATTGTTTGTTTTTACCTGGGGAGATGAGAAGGTCCAAAGTTTCACTGCCAGGCCCAGGTACCAACGCCTTATGATGTGGTGTCCAGAATGAAGTGCTCCAATCTCATTTTCTTCTCCTTCATTTGACACAGTCTTCTTTGTCTTCTGAGGCTCCTTCTGCTCCTTTACCTTTCTGCTACTTTCTGCTTATTTTGCGCCCTTCTGCTCCTTTGTCTTTCTGATCCCTTTCTGCTCCTTGATGGCTCTTCCTGCTCCTTGATGGCCCTTCCTGCTTCTTGCAGACCATTCCTGCTTCTTACTGCCCTTCCTGCTTCTTTCTGCCCCTTCCAGCTTCTTGCAGCCCCTTGCTGATCCTTTCTGTTCCTTCTGATTCTTCCTGCCCCTTCCTGCTCCTTGCTGCCCCTTCCTGCTCCTTGCAGACCCTTCCTGCTCCTTGCAGACCTTTCCTGCTTTTTGCAGACCCTTCCTACTCCTTTCTGCCCCTTCTTTCTCCTTGCTGCCCCTTCCTACTCCTAGCAGACCCTTACTACTCCTTGCTGACCCCTCCTGCCCCTTGCAGACCCTTTCTACTCCTTGCTGACCCCGCCTGCTCCTTGCTGCCTCTTCCTACTCCATGCTGTCTCTTCCTACTCCATGCTGTCTCTTCCTTCTCCTTGCAGACCCTTCCTGCTCCTTGCAGACCATTCCTGCTCCTTGCTGCCTCTTCCTATTCCTTGCTGACCCCTCTTGCTCCTTGCAGACCCTTCCTACTCCTTGGTGACCCCTCCTGCTCCTTGCAGACCGTCCCTACCCCTTCCTGCTGCCCCTTCCTATTCCTTGCTGACCCCTCCTGCCTCTTGCAGACCCTTTCTACTCCTTGCTGACCCCTCCTGCTCCTTGCTGACCCCTCCTGCTCCTTGCTGCTCCTTCTACTTTACCCTCCTGCTCCTTGAAAACCTTTCAACCCCTTCCTGCTTCTTGCTGCCCCTTTCTATTCCTTCCTGACCCCTCCTGCCCCTTGCAGAACTTTACCTTCCTCTATGCGGTCTCCCCCACCCCCCATCCCTCACTTACCTGCTCTGTAGGCTGCCTCTGTGCTGCTCCCCTGCGGTTTCAGTCATGAGAGAGAGAGGCAGGGATAAGCTGTAGCTTCCTACTGGACAGCTACTGGACAGCGCTGGTATTGCACTGTATTCTCACACTAAAACGAAAAATAGCAGGACAAGCTGAAAAATCCAGGAGGGGGGAGGGGGAGGCAAGTACCCCCCTTTTGCCCCCCATTCGGACGCCCATGACCCTGAGACACTAGGGACACAGTTGCCCCATGTCTCCCAGTGGCCCCTAGTCTGTGCCCCCATGTCTCCCAGCCACTGTCCCTAGTTGCTCAGTGGCCCCATGTCTCCCAGTGTCCCCATGTCTCTAAGTGTCCCCTAGTGTCCTAATGACATCAGGACACTGGGAGACATGAGTACACAGACTCTAAGGGACACTGGGAGACATGGGGATACAAACACTAGGGGACACTGGGCGACATGGGGACACTGAGAGGCATGGGGACACTGGGCGACTTTGAGACATAGGAGACATGGCAGTGTCCCCATGTCTCCCAGGCAGTGTCCCTAGTATCTCAGTATCCCCATGTGTCCCTGGTGTCTCTCAGTGTCTGTAGTGTGCCAGTGTCCCTAGTGTCTCAGTGTTCCCTAGACTCCCAAAGTCCCCTAGTCTCCCAATGTCTCTGTGTCCCCATGTCTCCTAGTGTCTCAGTGTCCCCTAGTATAAAAGAAAAAATCTCAGGCACTCACTATGATAGATTTAGGCAGGTTTATTGGACACCGCAACGTTTCGACCTGTACCCAGGTCTTTATCAAGTCTCCAATGTCCCCTATGTATCAGTGTCCCCTATGTATCAGTGTCTCTCAGTGCCCCATGTCTCTCTGTGCCCATAGTGTCTCTGTGCCCGTAGTGTATCTGTGCCCATAGTGTATCTGTGCCCATAGTGTATCTGTGCCCATAGTGTCTCTGTGCCCGTAGTGTCTGTGTCCCCTAGTATAAAAGAAAAAAATCTCAGGCACTCACTGTGATAGCTTTAAGCAGGTTTATTGGACACCACAACATTTTGACCTGTACCCAGGTTTTTATCAAGTTTCCAGTGTCCCCTATATATCACAGTGTCTCAGTGCCCCATGTCTCCCCGTGTCCCCTCGTGTCTGTCACCCAGTGTCCCCAAGAGTCTCAGATTTCACAGGTCTCCCAGTGTTCCCTAGTATCTGTGTCTCCATGTCTCCCAGTGTCCCAATGTCTCTCAATGTCCCCTAGTGACATGGGGACACTGGGAGACATGAGGACACAAACACTAAGGGACTGGGAGACATAGGGACACAGACATTCCCCCTTTTTGTGTATGTTCGTCCTTTCGGCCGTTCTGGTTATGTGATTTGTGTCAGTAGCCCACCCTTTTACCGCATCCATAGACTTCCTGCTTTACTGGACACTGCTGTTAGGGGGTATGGGTTTACTTGAAAGATGAAAGCATGAGATTAGCAAAGAGTATGTGTTTTCTCATAGTTGCATCCTATGAGTTTCCCTACAGCATCATCTCCATCAGATACATGACGCTTAGGAGGTAGGACTGTTTTAGTGTTTTTGGTCAATAAGATTTTGTAATTAGGCCCATCATAATTATCAGCACCAGGCCCACTGGGCTCTTAATCCGGCCCTGGAGGGAGGAAATACCGGAACCCCGCTGGATGCTTCTGAGGGTGGCTTAACGAAGGTGGGTGGCTTGTTGGGGTTCGAGGGTGCCTGTGGGTGGAATGCTGCAGTAAGAATCTGTGCTGCAGGTGTTTGCGGTCTTCTCGATGGACTGCCGCTGCGGGTAAGAAGTCTGTGCAGGCCCTGGTCTTAGCATTATCCCACGTGGCCTCCGCCATCTTGGCGTCAGAGCTTGTAGTGCGGCTCTTGGCGGCCTAGCTGTTTTGCCTTGTTGGTTTTGCGGATCTTGAGGGTGGGGACCGGGATCACCCCCCTGGTCCATAGGGGGGGGGGGGTATGGGGCCGGTTCCCCGCGGGCCTGACTTTGAGCGCTGGACGGCAGGCGGCAGGGCAGCGGCCGTCCGCCCCGCTCACCGCCGGAGTAGGCCTCGGTAATGTCAGTGAGGGATCCTCTTCTAGGGGACTGGAGCCCGTTCGGCCAGCCTCACCCTAGGTCCAGGGCTTTCTGCCCGCTGAGGGCCCCCGTTGCCGGATGGTTTTGGGCCAGGAATCATGTTTTTTAAGCCTATTTAGACTTAGGCTGCAGGAGCTGGTCGCACTGTCGACCATCCAGCTCGGCGGTCCGGCCCCGCCCCCCTCTCTGATTATATTTTAATGCAGACTTCGACCTTTATATTTTTTTATAGCTACCTTCCTCTTCCCCCCTTTACTATGATTCATTCTTTTTATGATTTAATATTTTAGCCATCACCTTATTTTGTATTATTTATTATTTTTATTTATATAAATCAATTTATTTTATTTTATTTCTACTTTCAACACATGTCAATCTCTACAATGTGACATTTTATGAAAGTTGAGATTCTATATTTATCAGATTATATACCAGTATATCTGTTGATAATATTTGCTCCTTCTAATATATATGTAGTTTGGACCTTGTAGTGCCCTTTACTTAGAGCCTCCACCATTTTGTTGGCTCCCTCTCATGCCTCCTGGACGCCATTTTGTTGGAGCCAGAATTCTTAAATAAAACTGAAAATAAAATTAAAAAATTAAAAAAGCACTTGCAGCCATATACGAAATTGTTAATAAACACTTGTTTTTAGTTTATTTTAGGTATATATATATATATAACATTACTCCTTGGAAGTATATACTTTGCTCTTTTACCTTTTTCTAAAAACACCATGTTAATTAATTTGGGTCATGTGACCTATGATGTCACACAGCAGTTATATTTGAATTTCCCTCCCCTATTTAAAGCAGCTCTGGTCCTTCCCTCTGTAAACACTTCTGAGAAAGCCATTGAATGTTGAAACGTGTTAAGTGTTTTTAAATATTGTTTTATATAGTTATTTTATCCTATTTTTTTTTTTATTGTTTGCTGCTGGATTCCTGTAATCCATATCCTTGGTGGGGATAATACCACCTAACCATGTTGGACAGAGCCATCTCTCAAATGTGAGTATCTATTTCATTTCATGAAAATGTGAGTATCTATTTCATTTCATGAGTATCTATTCTATTTTATCTATTTCATTTTATTTATCACTTTTTACAGTCTATACTAGTTTTGATTTCTTTTCTTATTTACTTATATAATTGGAGAAAGATCACCACCACCTATATCCTAGAGTGGGTATCATACCACTTCACGCCATACCTGTGGAACCACTCTCTAGGCTCAAGAACAAAGTGCACATCCTTTATAGCTACACATTTAATATTGAGTCTGGTATATTGCTCTATATATCTCTGATTTCTCCTACATATCTGCAAGAGAAGCTGCACCCACAAGAAGCCACTAGAGATGTGTCTAACCAACCAATGTAAACATTACAATTTCTACAAAACCGCAATGTTTTACATAACAGATTTAAAACTACAGGACCACTGAACCCAGGATGAATTATCTGGGTGCCTTCACTGGTCCTTTATGTTTCTTGTTGCAGTACGTTAATGCTGCCTGAAAGGATTGGGAGCACCTAACCCCAACTTTACAAAATCACTAGATGAAATTAAGGATATTGATCCTGTCTGGTGCTGAGAACAGGGATCAGATGTGACTGGCCTGGCTTCCATATAATTTTGTTTAGCATAGAATGCTGAAAACCTGCACTCTTCTCCTTCGGGAATCTTACTAAGAGTCCACGGCCACTTTGTGTGTTTTACTGACAGCCATTTACTGACAGCCATGCATGATTCTGCTTGCTATAATGTCTTAACACAAACATGAGTAATATACAGATTATTGTTCATGAAAATGTATGGTGCTTCCCTGCCATAAAATGTAGTAGTAAACCTACTTATTTGACCTTACTCCTTTAGATCAATCATGTCAAACTCAAAGTGTGGCACAGGTCACATAAACAAGGTTTAAGTTTATGTGGGCCGCGCACACATACTCGCTGACAGACACACACACATACTCAAAGACACACATACTCACAGACAGACACACTGACAGACACACACACACATACTCACTGACAGACACAAACACATACTGACAGACACACACATTCTTGCTGACACACACACACACATTCTTGCTGACACACACACACACATTCTTGCTGACACACACACACACAGACATGCACACACACACATACTCACTGACAGACACACACACACATACTCACTGACAGACACACACACATACTCACAGACAGACACATACAGACACACTGACAGACACACACATACAGACACACACACACACTCACTGACAGACACAAACACATACTGACATACACACACATACTTGCTGACACACACACACACAGACACATACACACACACAAACATACATGCTGTCACACACACACACATACTTGCTGACAGACACACACACATACTTGCTGACAGTCACACATACTCACTGACAGACACACACACACACATACCCACTGACAGACACAAACACATATTGACAGACACACACATACTTGCTGACACACACACACAGACACAGACAGACACACTGACACACACACACTGACAGACACACACACTCACTGACAGACAGACAGATACACACATACTTGGTGACAGACACACACACACATAGTCGTTGACAGACACACCCACTGACAGACACACACATACTCACTGACAGACAAACACACACAAATACTCACTGACAGACACACACACTGACACAGACACACATACTTGCTGACAGACACACACACACACTCGCTGGCAGACACACACACACACACACACACTCGCTGACAGACACACACACATACTCACTGACAGACACACACACTGACTGACAGACACACACAAACACACTGACACAGACACACACACACACACACACACACACTTACTTTTCTTTATTGCTCCTTACCTTATGAAGCCAATGGGGGCATCTCCCTGGGGTCCTTCCTGCTCCTCACTGCTCCCTCGCACCGCAGAGTGATGTCAGGTGCCGGAATATGACGTCATATTCCGGTGCCCGGCTTCACTTCAGTCGGCGCGCGAGCTCCCTCGCAGTCCTCCTCCCCGGCCGGGTAAATGTTAGCAGAGTAGGCACCTGCAATGTGGGGAAAGCAGGTGCCTACTCTGCTATAACACCGAGCATGCGCTCACGGCTTGCCGGGCCGCAAAGATGGTCCTTGTGGGCCGCGAGTTTGACATGCTTGCTTTGGATTGTGAGCGCATTTGGGTGTGGTCCCCATCACCTACTGTTCCAATATGTCATACATTTTTGTGAGAATTAAATGTCTGTCTTGTCTTCAATTGTGCAGCGCTGCAGAATATGTTGTTGCTATATGGATAATTGTATTTATAAGTATAATTTCCCTGTACTTACACAGCTTTCTGGTGCTGATTCTTATACAAATTCTGACCAAGAAGACAGCTCTTAACTTGACCCACATTCAGTCCAAAGCAATAGCCCATCAGCTGACTGTCTCTCTATGGGCTGCCTATTCTACAAAACACGGGGACAACATTATAGTCCTGCAAAACGGTTTCAATGGCTACACGTCAGTGTAATAGTATATGTTGGCGATACCAATGTCCTATCCCTCTGTATAAAAAAAAATATTTTGTGTGAACTGACAGTAGCTAGCATAGGGCCCTCAAAATTATTATTTCAACAATTTACAATCAACTATAGCACAGAATATATTTGCTGTTAGTGAAATAACGTGACACAGCAGTAACAATTTTGAAGACAGAGATATTTCCATGGCTCTTTATGTTTAAGTGGGAGACAGACCATGTAAGGCCACCAGGCTCCCTGGATGTTCTCCAGTATTTAGTAAGCTGTTGCTTAGCAATGCTGGCATAGCCCTTCCCTCCCCCATCTTACATTTCCAATTACATTGCAAGAAGCGCTGTAAGGATGAAAGCATGTTTTATTCATGACAGGCACAGAGGTTTCTCTGATAACAATAGTTTCGTTTGAACTTCCTGTTAAACTTTCCTGTGTAAATTAAAATCCGAAGAGCCTACCTCCATTTTGTGAATGGTGCTGAAAGGATTTCCAAGGGGAACTGACATCATGACATTTATTTTTAATGGGCCCTACAAAGCTTTTCAGTTACTGTACTCCGAGTAAATACTCCAGCTGGGTACAGCCAAAACCTACTAATGAACCATACAGGACAACACGGAATGCATCTCGGGAGAAGAACATGATGTGTTACTAGGCCGCAGCACACACTAAATTTAGATGGCAATCCAAGTGAAATTAATTTGAGGAAGTTTATCGAAAACATGTGCACTGCAGGGGTTAGATCTATCACAATATACAATCAAAACCACACATATATGACTGTAATAAAAAACACACCGACACAGATATGTGGAAGAATAGGCCGTGGTCTTTTATTTAGTTTACAAACACATTGTAACTATAGCTTTACTCACTTTCAAAACAACATAAATCTCCGGCCTCAAAAACCACCCAGAGATTTAACTCATGACTTACCATAGTCCTGCCCTCTATATAGCCAGAACTTAAACATATCAATAACCAATACCATATAGCCCCCCCCCCCAACTCCCTTTGATTAGGCAGGTGACCTTAACACCATAGTTCTGCCCTCTATATAGCTAGAACTTAAAAATATACAATAACCAATACCATATAGTCCACCCCTTTCCCCCCTTTTGTTTAGGAAGGTGACCTTAACCCCAAACAAAAATAATAAATAGGGAGGGAGGCCAGGGCAGCTGCTGCAGTATAAGATTTTGAAGGTGCCCACTCCACTGTTTTCTTCTTTTGGCGCCAAGCAGTTACCACACACAACGTCTTATATACCACAAATTCCTGCCAAAAATGCCCTCGCAGACAAACTCTCCAATTGGAGCGCGGACTGCGAGGACACTAAAGATAACTGCCAACCACGAGGGCATCATGCCGCCAAATTCGGTGCCCTCACGATGCTGAGCGAACACGTGCAACACGCGGCGCAAATTAACTCTTCCAACCCCGCAGCGCATGTGTACATGGTCAATTGACCATGTACAGTCTGTTCGTGTTGCAAATAAGCTGCAAAGGGACTGTGTGGTATAAGTATAATGTGATAATTATAGTTATATTGTGTGTGTATTAAAATACATTTCTATCGATATATATAAACCTCTGTTTGATATTCCTTCAGAATATGACCCATGACAATTTTTTGTAAAGAGCTGCGGAATAAGCTGGCGCTATATAAATAATAATAATAATAATAATGACAAAGATGTTTTAACAAATTGCCAGAAACCAGCTACCAGTGTGATCCAGTTTGTTCCAGGATGTATCCACTATACAAATACATGCACAAAAACAAACAAACAAATAAATAAAGTGCTACAGAATATGTTGGCGTTTTATAAATGCTAATAATATTAATAATAAACTGCCTGGCAAAGTATTTGTGTGTCCCGTAAGTACATATTTACCTGTTGCAAACACACTCATGTGGTTAAAATGCCAGCCTATACAACCATGGTTTAATCTAAACGCAATGTTCACTAAACAGGAAATTACTGAGAATTCAGCAGGAAATGTCCAAATGTAGGCCAGAATACTGAAACAGAAAACATTCCAACTCAGCAAGTTGATGTTTTATTGTTATTTTGATTTTTTTTTTTTCAGCTCAGTAAATTTGCACCAAAATGTAAAAATACTCACTAGTTTCTATTGCATTGATTACTCTGTGAATTACAAGCAAAAATAACAAATACCAGTCAGTTACCGGTAACCAAGTAGAAGACAGGAAAAAGATAAACAAAGTAGTAAGGGGAACAGATAAAATAACACATTTCCCCCACTCTCTGTCCCTGTATATTACATAACTGACAACTATCCATTTTTTAGAATTTGTAATTCCGCATGAGTATACGAAGCACTTGTGCAATGCACCGACTGCTCATTCAATTTCCATCATTTGAGCCTGAGCTGCAATGAATGGGGTATACACTAGTACAATGCTCTGCTAACTCCTAATCGGTGCTGATGTGGAAAGTTAGATGAGATACATAAACATGTAAGCACTGTTACAATATGCAGAGATAACTGGATCCTTGGGGAGCCATGGCTTCCCTTCATACTCTCTGGGTAGTTAATGCCTTGCAACAATGTTATTGTGTGTTACTGTGGGGGCATGATGCAAGGATGGCAGATAATGACTCCACACAACTGAAACTGTGCTATTCTATGGGTCTATTTCCTGTGCTAACATTTTACAGCAACTAAAGCAACATCAAAAATGTGGTAGAATGCATTCAGGAGGAGGGAGGTGGAAGGCGAAGCACAACAGATAGAAATATGGTTCTGAAAAGCTCAGTTCTCATCTCAAATTATCTTGGCCAATGCTATGTAAATAGGGTTTTGTGTTTATTTATTATAAAGAAATTAGGAATTGTTTACCTCTACAGACATAGCCACTCATTCATTTCAATCTTACAATAAATGGCCAGTACACAATGACCTCCATTATAGATGCAGATTAAATGGGGGCAATAGCCATGTTAGTCATATTTATATAAAGGCTCCTGGTAATCTGTATGCTTAGTTTGCTTCAACCTGTTCTTCTCTTCCTCACTCATAATCTGTTCCTTTTTCAAACTTTTATCTTGAAACAACTACTATATTCTTTGCCTTATGTATTTTTCCTCCATTTGAAAAAACTTGACAGAAGGCAGGGCTTCTTTTTGTCATGAGTTGTCACGTCCACCAGCCGTCACTAGTGATAGCTGTGGGAATAAGGCATTGTCTCACTGTTTATGAAATGATCATGCAGGATCCTTCGTAGACCTCAGTGTTGTACTCTGACGTTTGCGCATGAGTACAACACTGACGTGGACTCCTGGCAGATAAATCACCAGGAGCTGAAGACGATCTATTGGCTGCTTTTTGCAAGTGAATTGATCATCTGAAGAATTATTTGTCCACTGGCAGTGTGAACGTAGGGGGGGACTTATTGTCCGCACCCCTTACCCCCACCTTTGCCAGCAGTTATAGATCTATAACAAGGAAAGGGACCTATTGTCCCCCATCCTTGCCCACACTCAAGGTGGTCGGTGGTGGCCCTAATACTTAAAATAATAAGGGGGGGGGGGGACTTATTGTTTGTTCCTCTGGACCTCATAACAGTGGGTGGGGACTCTATTTAATTATAAAATGGGGGGATGGACATGCTATTGTCCACGCTCCCAAATTATAGTATAGTAATTCCTACAGGTAGTGCAGAATTATTAGGCAAATGAGTATTTTGACCACATCATCCTCTTTATGCATGTTGTCTTACTCCAAGCTGTATAGGCTCGAAAGCCTACTACCAATTAAGCATATTAGGTGATGTGCATCTCTGTAATGAGAAGGGGTGTGGTCTAATGACATCAACACCCTATATCAGGTGTGCATAATTATTAGGCAACTTCCTTTCCTTTGGCAAAATGGGTCAAAAGAAGGACTTGACAGGCTCAGAAAAGTCAAAAATAGTGAGATATCTTGCAGAGGGATGCAGCACTCTTAAAATTGCAAAGCTTCTGAAGCGTGATCATCGAACAATCAAGCGTTTCATTCAAAATAGTCAACAGGGTCGCAAGAAGCGTGTGGAAAAACCAAGGCGCAAAATAACTGCCCATGAACTGAGAAAAGTCAAGCATGCAGCTGCCAGGATGCCACTTGCCACCAGTTTGGCCATATTTCAGAGCTGCAACATCACTGGAGTGCCCAAAAGCACAAGGTGTGCAATACTCAGAGACATGGCCAAGGTAAGAAAGGCTGAAAGACGACCACCACTGAACAAGACACACAAGCTGAAACGTCAAGACTGGGCCAAGAAATATCTCAAGACTGATTTTTCTAAGGTTTTATGGACTGATGAAATGAGAGTGAGTCTTGATGGGCCAGATGGATGGGCCCGTGGCTGGATTGGTAAAGGGCAGAGAGCTCCAGTCCGACTCAGACGCCAGCAAGGTGGAGGTGGAGTACTGGTTTGGGCTGGTATCATCAAAGATGAGCTTGTGGGGCCTTTTCGGGTTGAGGATGGAGTCAAGCTCAACTCCCAGTCCTACTGCCAGTTTCTGGAAGACACCTTCTTCAAGCAGTGGTACAGGAAGAAGTCTGCATCCTTCAAGAAAAACATGATTTTCATGCAGGACAATGCTCCATCACACGCGCCCAAGTACTCCACAGCGTGGCTGGCAAGAAAGGGTATAAAAGAAGAAAATCTAATGACATGGCCTCCTTGTTCACCTGATCTGAACCCCATGAGAACCTGTGGTCCATCATCAAATGTGAGATTTACAAGGAGGGAAAACAGTACACCTCTCTGAACAGTGTCTGGGAGGCTGTGGTTGCTTCTGCACGCAATGTTGATGGTGAACAGATCAAACACTGACAGAATCCATGGATGGCAGGCTTTTGAGTGTCCTTGCAAAGAAAGGTGGCTATATTGGTCACTGATTTGTTTTTGTTTTGTTTTTGAATGTCAGAAATGTATATTTGTGAATGTTGAGATGTTATATTGGTTTCACTGGTAAAAATAAATAATCAAAATGGGTATATATTTGTTTTTTGTTAAGTTGCCTAATAATTATGCACAGTAATAGTCACCTGCACACACAGATATCCCCCTAAAATAGCTATATCTAAAAACAAACTAAAAACTACTTCCAAAAATATTCAGCTTTTTGGGTTCATTGAGAACATGGTTGTTGTTCAATAATAAAATTAATCCTCAAAAATACAACTTGCCTAATAATTCTGCACTCCCTGTATACTAGTATACTATATAGTATACATGTTTGGGTGTGGTAAAAAAAAAAAAAAAAAAAGATGCAATTGTTGCATTTTTACTTACAAAAGCACACATTTTGTATCTTCTGTTATGAACATATAATATGAAATCAGAAACTTTGTGAATTGTGCCAGAGAGAGAGTCATTTTTCTTATTACTTGTAAACAAAATTGTAACAAATAATATGTAGGATAAACAAGACGAAAACTGAAAGTAAGGATAGCGGAGCATGTCCAAAGTATTATATCGGATACAATGAAGCAAACTACAGTATCAAGACACTTTAGATTCTGCAGGGGGGCTGACCTGTTCTCATTTCAGGGAATCCAGAAAAGCAGACTGGGTCCAAGAGGAGGCAACCTAGAAAAGTGCCTTCTTAAAAATGAGATGTTTTGGATCCTTACGCTGCAGACAAGATCACTGCAGGGTTTAAATGTGGAGTGGGATACCAATTATATCTTTAGACACTGAAAGTGAAAGAGAGTCTAATAGTCTTTGTGCCTCTCCTGAAAATACCTTTGCACAGTGATTCCCCCTTTCATTAAATGGAAGGGATCTCTTTAAATTAAGATGCATTTATTTCATGACAATAATTTTTTTATTCCATGTGTTTAATAATCTAGCACAGTGGTTCCCAAACTTTTTAGGTTCAAGGCGCCCTTAATATTTCAATATTTTTCCAAGGCACCCCAAGTCAAAATTTCTAGGTAGTGTATCTGTACGCCGTTGCAGCATTTACTGGCACTATATTGTAATGTACAGTATTGGCGTTTGAAGGGGTGCTTGTATATAGTTGTTTTAAGGGGTGCTTGTATATAGTTTTAGTGTTTTTATACAGGGGTGTGTGTGTTTGTATGTAATGTTTGAATTTGATTGCAGGGGTGTGTCTGAATGTAATGTTCACTTTTAAATGTGGATGTACATTTGTGTGAAGTTTTTATGTTTGAGTGAAGGGGTGTATTTGTATATTTTTTGGAGTTTGAATGCAGGGGTGGGTTTGTATGTAATATTTGTTAGTGTGTTTGTATGTTGTGCTGATGTTTGACTGCTTGGATATGTGCACATACACTACCCCACATACATACATACATACATACATACATAAAGTGAGGGGGAAAAGTATTTGATCCCCTGCTGATTTTGAAGTTTGCCCACTGACAAAGAAATGATCAGTCTATAATTGTAATGGTAGGTGTATTTTAACAGTGAGAGACAGAATAACAAAAACAAAAAAATCCAGAAAAACGCATGTCAAAAAAGTTATAATTTGATTTGCATGTCGATGAGTGAAATATGTATTTGACCCCTTCGACTTAATACTTGGTGGCAAAATATTTATTGGCAATACCAGAGGTCAGACGTTTCTTGCAGTGTGCCACCAGGATTTTGTCCCACTCCTCTTTGCAGATCCTCTAAGTCATTAAGGGTTTGAGGAACTGTAGCGGAACTCTGCTATTTGACTTCCTTCAGCTGAACAGGAACCATTTAGGATATAAAGGGACCCATTCCCCCCAGTAACTGGACGACACACAGTTCTGGAGGAACAACACTTTATTGGCCACACCCCTACCAGGGTCCCCCCCCCCCCAGGAGCCTAACACAGGAAGGGGCATTGTCTCTTTGTCTCCAAAAGCCCGCCAAACTCGCCAGCTCCCCACAAGTGTCCACACCAACCTCAGGGACCCTCACAACGGGCCCTGTCGCGAACTGCCTCCGTTTGCTGGGTCCCTGTGTGGAAACCAGGCAAGGGAAGCATCTCCTTTTGGGAAACGAACGCTCCACCTGGGTGCCGTTTGTCTATACGAAATGGCGGCAACCCAGGGTAGCATTCATTAATTTTAATTACTTCCCTTGCAGTTTCACACTTATGTTGCGAGTGCGAACATTCTAACTTATTGCCGCAAACATTCTAATGGGGCACTAGGGTGGCCCTTGTTCGGGAAACGAACAAGTCGGGAAACAATCCACAAACGCTCCCCCTGGCTGGCGTTCATCTGTACGAATGGCCGCCAGCTGGAGGAGCGCTCACTAATTGTTTCCCTTGCAGTTTGCGGTTTGACACTATGTGGCGAGGTGTGAAGGTTCTAAGCCAACATTCTAAATGGGGTATCGGGATGGTCCCCATTCGGGAGACGAATTAAGTCCCTTCGTGGAAGCACTCCCGAATGGGGAGTGGGCAGAAGACACGAACAGATGGGGAAACATACATAATATCAGACAGGCAATTCACGCACTGGCAGCGGTCCCGCCACACGAACCTTCAGCTCCCTCCACAGATTTTCTATGGGATTAACCCCTTAAGGACCAAACTTCTGGAATAAAAGGGAATCATGACATGTCACACATGTCATGTGTTCTTAAGGGGTTAAGGTCTGGAGACTGGCTAGGCCACTCCAGGAACTTAGATATAAATGAAAAAAGAATTAAGGTTAAAAAGGTTTAAAAATGTGGTGCTCCTAAACCACCAAATGTGAGTCACTTATTCACATCTAAAAAATTACAATAAGACAACAAAAAGTGATAGGTGAGAGCACTCTATACTACTTTACCCTTTGACACATGTAAATCAAGCAATCTTGTAAAATCTGCAAACAAAATACAGCGTATATAGGGTAATACCGGAGCAATTAAGTAAGTGTGAAATCAATAACTGGTTCAACTCACATGGTCATGAGCCACTTAATAAGCTGGCTCAGACTAACAGCATGTCATAACAATAGCTGGATTCTGGTGCTCCAAATTGGCTCCCCTCTGTGGTCAAGAGTTCCTTGAAAAAGGCTATTTTGCTGAAACGCGTCGAGTTATTTTTATGTCATTTGGACTTTTCTGGTAAAAGTATTTACTTTTCTTGTATTGAAGTACCCATAGTGTGTCCAATAAAGCTTTGTGTTTTTTCAACTACTTGTATCATGAGTAAATTGGAACAGAAAACACCTAAGGACCACAGAGGGGAGCCAATTTGGAGTACCAGAATCCAGCTATTGTTATGACATGCTGTTAGTCTGAGCCAGCTTATTGAGTGGCTCATGACCTTGTGAGTTTAACCAGTTATTCATTTCATACTTACTTAATTGCTACGGTATTACCCTATATACGCTGTATTTTGTTTGCAAATTTTACAAGATTGCTTGATTTACATGTGTCAAAGGGTAAAGTAGTATAGAGTGCTCTCACCTATCACTTTTTGCACTCCAGGAACTTAATGTGCTTCTTCTTGAGCCACTCCTTTGTTGCCTTGGCTGTGTGTTTTGGGTCATTGTCATGCTGGAATACCCACCCACGACCCATTTTCAATGCCCTGGCTGAGTGAAGGAGGTTCTCACCCAAGATTTGACGGTACATAGCCCCGTCCTTTCGTCCCTCTGATGCGGTGCAGTTGTCCTGTCCCTTTAGCAGGAAACCCCCCCCAAAGCATAATGTTTCCACCTCCATGCTTGATGGTGGGGATGGTGTTCTTGGGACCATAGACAGCATTCCTCCTCCAAACACAGCGAGTTGAGTTGATGCCAAAGAGCTAAATTTTGGGCTCATCTGACCACAACACTTTCACCCAGTTGTCCTTTGAATCATTCAGATGTTCATTGGCAAACTTCAGACGGGCCTGCACATTTGCTTTCTTGAGCAGGGGGACCTTGCGGGCACTGCAGGATTTCAGTCCTTCGCTTCGTAGTGTGTTACCAATAGTTTTCTTGGTAAATATGGTCCCAGCTGCCTTTATCATTAACAAGATCCTCCTGTGTAGTTCTGGGCTGAACTCCACGAGGTGAGATCTTGCATGGAGCACCAGACCGAATGAGACTGACAGTTATTTTTGTATTTCTTGCATTTGCAAATAATCGCACCAACTGATGTCACCTTCTCACCAAACTGCTTGTAGCCCATTCCAGCCTTGTGTAGGTCTGCAATCTTGTCCCTGACATCCTTGGACAGCTCTTTGGTCTTGGCCGTGGTGGAGAGTTTGGAATCTAAAATCAATTTAGAACTTTTTTGACATGCATTTTACTAGATTATTATTTTTTTTGTTATTCTGTCTCTCACTGTTTAAAATACACTTACCATTAAAATTATAGACTGACCATTTCTTTGTCAGTGGGCAAACATTCAAAATCAGCAGGAAATCAAATACTTTTTCCCCTGATTGTATATACATACTTACACAGATATACATGCACATTACCTATAAATACACTGGCACATACACACAAATTCATATAGACACCAACACATACACACACTGACACACTCATACACCGACACATGCACACACGCACCCTGAAACACACAAACATTGATACATGCACACACCATGACACAGATACACACACTGACTTAAAAACACACTTGGATACACAGATTTGTGCGCACACAGACACACACACACTAACATAGAAGCATACTGACATATATACACACACACACAGATTCGCACCCTGAGAAACATACACTCACAAGCACACTGACACAAACTCATACACACACACACACACACTCATATTCAAACACACACACTCATATACAAACAAACACTCACACACAAGTGTGAATTCCTGGCCAACCTCCTGCCAGCTTACCTTATGTGCCCAGGAGGGTGGCTTGGAGTCCTGCTGGCTGGTGTGAGTGAGGACCTCAGAGTACGCCTGGAGTGCTCCCCTCCCCTCATACTGTGGCTGCCTCCTCTCTCTCCTGCACTGTCTCTCTGCATGATGCTGGGAGGAGGTGACAAGCTGTCACTTCCTCCCAGTTGGCTGACATTACAGGGGCCGGTCGCGGACTTAAAGTATTGGGGCACCAGACCGGGCCCCTGTTTTGCAGTAATGTTTCCCCGGTGCCAGGGGTGCGCCGCACACAAGTTTGGGAACCACTGATCTAACAAGTTTATGCATTTTCTAGATGGTTACTCTTTGTGTTTTATCTATGTGAAACCATACTATGCATATACAATAGTATTTACTTAATCCTCTATTACAATCAATGTGGTTTATTACAACCCATTCACATATGTTCAGTACTAATGGCCCCCTTTAAGAAAATAATAGTATAAGATTAATTGCCTTAACCCCTTAAGGACCAAACTTCTGGAATAAAAGGGAATCATGACTTATCACACATGTCATGTGTCCTTAAGGGGTTAAAGGACCTCTATAGGCACCCAGACCACTTCAGCTTAATGTTGCTGGTATTGTTGATGTCGAGTGCAAGTTTCTTTACTGCGTCATTAGTGTGTGTATCAGTAATATCTTAAGGTGAGTATGGTGTAGGTCTACGTGATACAGGACCATATGCATTATATGTGTGTTGTCCCTTACATCTACTTGTTCGAATTTTCTCTTTTTATGCGTTATCACTTTAATTCACATTATTCCGGAAAATATAATGAAAGTATATTGCACCCACAACTAAGGGGCATCTTCCGTGCCCTTAGAATTAAATGTCAGAATTTATTTTGGTTATTACAGCAAGTTTACTATGTCCTATTGAGAATGTAGTTTAGGTGATCTTCCACTTACCCTACCCTTTAGGACGTTAGGAGTTTCTCCAGCCGTATCATTCCAGCATTTTAAGAATGCGTTCTGTGCAAGTTGCAATCATGCAAAGGTGTGGGCTCTTATTAATTTAAAAAGCCTCAGTTTGGATAGTTACCTCCTGTTGCGGTCACCGGCCCGCCGAGCCTCCCGGTCGTGCCCGACCGGCACGACCGCTCCGACTACACGAGCTTACCTGCTCGTCGGCGAGCCGGGAACCGACCACGTGGTCGCGTCTATGGATAGCCCCGCCCCCGAGAATTATACTAACGTGTGCGTGACGTCACGACGTCGACGCACACGCACGTTCTGGGGTCAGAGGTCGCCCTCTGACCAATCATAGCTTAGAGAGGGGTATTTAAACCCCTAATTCACCCTAGTACTTTGCCATGTCGTGGTTTCAGTTTCCTGGTTTCCTGAAAGTGCTAGTTTCGTGTTTCTGATTTCCTGGTATCCTGATCCTTGGCGTTTCCCTGGTTATTCTGATCTCTGGTTTCCCTGACTTGGCTTGTTTTATCGGTATTGAGTATTTTCTGGCTTCCTTGACCTCGGCTTTCCCTTTGACCATTCTCTGTCTCTAGCGTATTAGTCCGGCCATTCTAAGGTCCGGTTTACGCTCTGTCCTGTTATTTTTCCTTTTCTGACTTATGTATATGTTTACATAGTTTCTGCGTGCTGGACCACATTACTAGTCGTGACATTACGACATGGCCATGGATCCTGCAGAACTATGCAAACATATGATCGCCTGTGAAAATAGGGTGGAGGATATGGACCACAGGTTAGACCAATTTGCCCAGGCATTTCAGACCTTGCTCCAGAGGACTGCCTATTTAGAGGTCCCTCCGGTACCACCTGTGGTTCCGCCACCTGTAGTGGTTCCCGTACCACATAAACCACCGTCCATAACCTTGTCACCGCCCCCTCGTTATGGAGGTGATTCTAAGGAATTTAGAGGTTTTTTAAACCAAATAGAATACCACTTTGAGGCCTCCCCAGGTTCATTCCCAACAGATAGATCTAAAATAGGCTATCTGATGAACCAATTAACTGGAAAAGCCTTGACTTGGGCTAACCCCTTATGGGAAAGTGGTGACGCAATAGCCTGTGATTACAGTACCTTTCTTACGGCCTTTAAGGCTACATTTGAACCTAAAGGCAGGGAGAAGAACGCTGCCAAAGCCCTTATGAGAATCAAGCAAGGCAGTCGTTCTGTAGCCGATTATGCAATAGAGTTCAGGACATTAGCGTCTGAGGTTGATTGGACCAATAGCGGTCTGGTGGCTGCTTTTTCTGAAGGTTTAGCTGAGAATATACAAGATGAGACTGCAGCTAGAGACCTTCCGGTTAATCTTAATGAGTTTATTGCCTACATGATAGACATTGATAACCGGCTCAGAGAGAGAGAGAAAAACAAACAACGTAACAGACGTTCTAATTTGTCCATAGCTCCTCGTTTCTCTAACCCAGTGGTGAGTAGCCAAACGCCTCTTCCAGAACCTGAACCCATGCAATTGGGTAGTGCTAAACTCACTGAGGCAGAGAGACAACACAGACGTAACGAGGGGTTATGTATGTATTGTGGCAAGAAGGGACATCTAAGATCGTCATGCCCGGTTCGGCCGGAAAACTTGCACACCTAAGGCACGTACGGGGACCGACCTTAGGTGTGATGTATATGTCCCCTAAATTGACTAAGAACCGTTTCCTTGTCAAAGTAACCTTATCTTTCGAGAACACTACCGTTCAGTGTGAGGCTATGATTGACTCTGGGGCAGCGGAGAATTTCCTAGACAAAGAATTCTCTGCAAAACATCTCCTGCCCTTAAGACATAAAGAGAAACCTATAGCAGTCGAGGCCATTGATGGAAGGCCTCTTACCCAGCCTTTCATCACACACGAAACTCTGCCAATCACTGTTTCAGTGGGTATTCTCCACTCTGAAGAAATGACCTTTCAAATCATATCTTCACCTACAGTTCCGATAATACTCGGTTTCCCTTGGCTCCTGAAACACAATCCACGTTTGGATTGGATTGAAGGAGAGATTGTGAGTTGGGGTGAGAGATGCAAAGGTGTTTGCTTTAAGCAAATCCCACAACCTATTGGCACCATTAATGTTCCTGTTACACCTCCCTTGACCACACAAATTCCACAGCAGTATATGGATTTGAAAGAGGTATTTAACAAGGTCCAGTCAGAAGGGTTACCTCCTCATAGACCTTATGACTGTACTATAAACTTATTACCAGGGACTATGCCTCCCAAGGGAGGAGTCTATGCCTTGTCCCCCCAGGAAAATCTTTGTTTGGAGGAATATATTAAGGATGCTCTCAGAAAGGGTCATATCCGTAGGTCCTCCTCACCAGCCGGGGCTGGATTCTTCTTTGTCTCTAAAAAAGAAGGAGACCTACGCCCTTGTATTGATTATAGGGGTTTGAATAGGATTACCATAAAAAATGCCTACCCTATTCCCCTTATATCAGAGCTATTTGACAGATTGAAGGGAGCTCGAGTCTTTACCAAGCTCGATCTCCGAAGTGCATACAATCTAGTCAGGATTAAGGACGGTCACGAATGGAAGACCGCATTTAACACCAGAATGGGACATTACGAATACCTGGTTATGCCGTTTGGATTATGTAACGCTCCAGCGGTATTCCAGGATTTTATTAACGATGTCCTAAGAGAGTACCTTCACATGTTCGTTCTAGTGTATTTGGACGACATTCTCATCTATTCCCCAGACCTAGAGACACATCACGAACATGTGAGAATTGTACTGAAAACCCTGTTACAGAACGGCCTTTACTGTAAACTGGAGAAATGCCAGTTTGACCAAACGGAGATACAATTCCTTGGATACGTTATATCTCCGTCTGGTTTCCAGATGGATCCTCGCAAACTGGAGGCAGTCTTACAGTGGCCATTACCCAAGGGCCTTAAAGCTACTCAACGCTTTATAGGTTTTGCGAATTACTACCGCAAATTCATAAGGGGATTTTCCTCCGTGATTTCCCCTATAACCAATTTAACAAAAAAAGGAGCAAATTGTATATCTTGGCCCAAAGAAGCAAGAGAGGCATTTGAACGATTAAAATCTTTATTTTCCTCAGCACCTGTCCTGACCCATCCTGATCCATCCAAACCATTTATCCTAGAGGTGGATGCATCAGAGACAGGAGTTGGAGCCATTCTGTCTCAAAGAGAAAGTCCTGATACGCCTTTACATCCCTGTGGATTTTACTCTCGCAAACTCACACCTGCAGAGAGGAATTACGACATAGGGAATAGGGAACTTTTGGCCATTGTACTTGCCCTTAAGGAATGGAGGCATCTCTTGGAAGGTTCCAAAGAGCCACTTTTGATCTTTACTGATCATAAGAATTTGGCTTATATTGGGGACGCTAAGAGACTGTCCTCTCGTCAGGCTAGGTGGTCATTGTTCCTCTCCCGATTCAATTTCGTAATTACATACAGACCTGGTACTAAAAACACCAAGGCAGATGCACTTTCTCGGCAGTTTGAGACAGATGAAGTTCCGGAACGGGTGATATATCCTATTGTACCTCCTGAATGCCTCATTGCCACTACAGTTTCCGAAGTGTCTTCTCCACTTTTCTGTGCCATATAGCAGATCAAACTCAGGCACCTGTGGGAAAACCTCCGGACAAACTGTATGTGTCACCTCAGTTTCGAAAGAAGGTACTAGATTTGTTCCATGACAGCCTCACAGCGGGCCATCCTGGAGTCCATAAAACTCTCTCTGCCATCTCCAGGAGATTTTGGTGGCCTGCTCTTAGAAACGATATCAAAGATTATGTTGGGGCATGTCAAATATGTGCCGTTTCTAAAGTTCCTCCTAGGTCACCTCCTGGACTGTTACAACCACTGCCCATACCTAGTGCTCCATGGACCCACTTGGCCATGGATTTCATTGTGGATCTACCCAGTTCAAACGGGTTTAATACAGTCCTTATGGTTATTGATAGATTCACGAAGATGGCACATTTCGTCCCACTTAAAAAATTACCATCTGCTCAAGATCTAGTTCAAATATTCTTGAGAGAGATCTTTCGGTTGCACGGTGTACCCAAAAGCATAGTATCTGACAGAGGTACCCAGTTTGTTTCTAGGTTTTGACGTTCCTTTTGCAAACAATTGGGCGTCGAACTCTCCTTTTCGTCAGCATATCACCCTCAAACAAATGGAGCAGCAGAGAGGGCGAATCAGTCTTTAGAAGCCTATTTACGTTGCTTTATAAATGCCAATCAATCTAACTGGTACGAGCTCTTACCCATGGCTGAGTTCGCCAGAAACAACGCCACTCATGAATCTTCTAATCACAGTCCATTCTTTGTTAATCAGGGTTATCACCCCACTGTTTTTCCTTCTGCATTCTCAGACACAGAAATCCCCGCTTTGAACACCCGTTTAGAATCGATTCATGATACCTGGGATTCCGTCCATTCAGCTCTGCAAAAAGCCTCATTACGAGCAAAGGTCCAAGCTGACAAGAAACGGGGCGCTAATCCTGTCTATCTTCCAGGTGACAGGGTGTGGCTCTCCACAAGACATATCAAGCTTAAGGTCCCGTCCATGAAATTTGCCCCTCGGTACATTGGTCCCTTTCGAGTTACCCAACGTATTAATCCAGTGACCTATACTTTGGCACTACCGGCTCATATGATAATAGCGAATACTTTCCATGTGTCTCTGCTCAAGCCCCTTACTTGCAATCGCTACACCAGGGTATCCACTCCTCCTCCGCCCTTGGTAGTGGGTGATCAAGAAGAATACGAAGTCCGTTCTATCATGGACTCCAAATTATCCAGAGGTGTCTTGTCCTATCTCGTTGACTGGAAGGGTTATGGTCCCGAGGAACGTTGTTGGGTTCCTGCTGACCGGGTCCATGCGCCCCGTCTTATCCGGTCATTTCACAACCGCTTTCCTCTTAAGCCGGGTCCTTCCCGCCCGGTGCGCGGTCTTCGAGTGGGGGGTACTGTTGCGGTCACCGGCCCGCCGAGCCTCACGGTCGTGCCCGACTGGCACGACCGCTCCGACTACACGAGCTTACCTGCTCGTCGGCGAGCCGGGAACCGCGCATGTACTTCTTCCGGGCATCACGCCCGAATCCAATATGGCGCCGACCACGTGGTCGCGTCTATGGATAGCCCCGCCCCCGAGAATTATACTAACGTGTGCGTGACGTCATGACGTCGACGCACACGCACGTTCTGGGGTCAGAGGTCGCCCTCTGACCAATCATAGCTTAGAGAGGGGTATTTAAACCCCTAATTCACCCTAGTACTTTGCCATGTCGTGGTTTCAGTTTCCTGGTTTCCTGAAAGTGCTAGTTTCGTGTTTCTGATTTCCTGGTATCCTGATCCTTGGCGTTTCCCTGGTTATTCTGATCTCTGGTTTCCCTGACTTGGCTTGTTTTATCGGTATTGAGTATTTTCTGGCTTCCTTGACCTCGGCTTTCCCTTTGACCATTCTCTGTCTCTAGCGTATTAGTCCGGCCATTCTAAGGTCCGGTTTACGCTCTGTCCTGTTATTTTTCCTTTTCTGACTTATGTATATGTTTACATAGTTTCTGCGTGCTGGACCACATTACTAGTCGTGACACCTCCTATAAATTTTCCAGAATTTTCTTTGTAAGCCCATGTTGAGAAAGCACCAAGGAAGGTGCAAAACACTTCCAGGGCTTTCACACTCTTTTTCGGGGTAGTGTTTTGGGTGGTCTCTCCCCTGTCTGGCAGTTGCAGGTAGTACGCCAAATTAATATTTTCCAAACTTTTTTTTTTCTCTTCTGCTGGAAAATTTGTATCATCTCAGTGCACCACAATGTTTTGGTGTGATATGCCTGTATTACCTTAAGCATCTATAAGGGCTGCAGTCACAGCATGATACGATAACTTTTTGATAGGCATGCTTTTTTTTATCAATAAATGTGCACTCTTTTCATATACATAATTTTTCTGTGGATTATTATTATAATTATCTATGTGTGCGGACCTACATGTACCTATTGTGACACTTGGTGGCTAGGGGATCCTTAATCCCCTAGCCTCCCCCTGTAAAATAAAGTACTTACTTACTCACTCTAATAATAGTAAGGAGGGGCGAAAAACCGAAATCCTGTAGGGAAAAAATATATACTTACGATCAGAAGTCAAAACAAGGAAGAGTTGCCGCACAATAAATGCTTCTAGTGGCGTATAGCCTTTAATATGCATTCCCACACTATGACAGTTCTCGTAAAACGTAGGAACATTTTCCATTTTGCAATATGACCAAGAGCACTCTGATTGGTTTGCTAGTAAACAACCAATCAGAGCGCATGATACCCAAGACATCTTTCAAGACTCAGCTGTCACAGCGCAAACTAATCAGAGCGCTCTTGGTAAAATTGCAAAATGTGGGAAATTTTCACACACGTTGCAAGAGCTGTCATAACATGAGAACGCTTTTAAAAGGGTTTGTCTGGCTAGGAGCACTCATCCTGTGTGACCCTTCCATGGGTAAAGTTAGAATATCTGTTCAAGCCTATTTTATTGTAATTAGTGGACTTGGGAATTATGGATTTTCTTTTAGCCTTTTTTGTGAAGAATTAGACAAATTAATATTTCTAAAGGTAATATATATAATTGTATTTCTTTTATATATAGATTTTTGGCCCCCTTCTTACTATCATTAGACTGATGGAGGATAAATATGAACTTTATTTTAGTGGGGTTGTTAGGAGATTGAGGACCCCCAGCCACCCAAGGTGGGCTACTATTATTTGGGGTGGTGGACAATGTAATGACCATGCCCCTATTTCATAATCAATTAGCCCCCCCAATCCCCAACATGGGTAGAGGCCAGAGGAGGGAACAATAGGTTCCCCCCTTTATTATATGTATTAGGGCCCCTTATCTCATAACAAAGGTGGAAGCCATGGGAGGGGAAATATGTCCCATCCTTTATTATAAGTATTACGGCCCCCTTACACTTGCATGGGTCAAGCCAGGGGAGGGGAAAATAGCCCCCCCCCATTTTGTTATATGTATTAGGGCGAGATCAGGAAAGGGGTCACGGCCCTTAAAATGTAAGTAACCCCCACCCAATGGCCCTATGGGGTGTGGGCCCTATGCCCCCCTCCCCTCCCCCTGTTATTTCACTTGCCGCATCCCAAGATGGCAGGGGGGGGCATTGTGACGGTACCAACCTCGCCACTGGGCACTGGAGAAGCCGGGTCTCCCACCTGCTGCCTTTAGACTATGGCCCGGCATTTAAAACCTTTTCCCTGCAGAAAGGCTTATTCGTGCCTTTCTGCCGGGGCGTTTTGTAGATTCTATCTACCGAACAAAGCACCGAACGGCCGACCACTGGGGACTTGAGTGTGCCGCCAATTAACCTCCCAGAAGCTTAATTAATGAGCGCTGGGTGGTCACAGTTACACATAGTTAACACACGGTGACGGCAGTCTGCAGCTCACGAACGGCCAGCGGTGTTCAGTGCCAAACTTATGGAACTGAAAACGGATACTTTTACTCACGAATATTGCTGAGCCGCCAGCCTTCCTGCTTCAGCCTTCGGCTGTTTAACCGAATGCCGGTTCCTGCAGTATTTAACCATGTGAATGCTGTTAACCCAGATAGCCATGCCATGGAGCCTATTCGTGTAATAAAAGACTTTCGCTCCATGGCAATTGAACTGTATGTGTGTTGTCTGAGCGCCATTCAGTAATAATGTGCGCTCAGACCTAAGCTATCTGGGGATATGTTGCATGTATATATTTCCTGTAATAATTGTAACATTGTATATTTTATTGTATTTTATTGTCCTGTAGTCACCACGTGGATAATGGCGTTTTGTCTCTGTCCTGGGAGATAATTGGTTTACTTCCCAATTATCTCCAGGATAGAGGGGAGGGAATTGTGATGCATTGTGGGATTGTTTTACCTCTGTGTGTCTATACTTGGTATATGACTGTCTTGTGTCCCAGTCTTCCATCTGGTTCCCTAGGGAAGTGTGCACCAGGTGGGAGACCTGCATATATACTGGGCAGGTAGCCCTCAATAAACCAGACCACTGCTTGACCCTCAACACGGAGCCTTGTCTCGTTCTTGGGGGGATTTACTTATGCTGCTTCAGATCTATTGGCAGGTGTGTAAACTGTTCATATGTTTTTTCCTGTTCGCCTGTTTGCAGTATTCGTATGGTTCCAGTTCGGGAGTTTGAAGCATTCGTGTGTTTCCAGTTCGGGAGATTGGTGTTCTGCAGTAGCTGCCTGTATATCTGGAAGGAAATATCCTCTAAACGGCTTTTAACCCCTTTTATGCCTGGGGGTGCCGTAACAGGCAGATAGAGGTATGTTACTTCCATTATAATAATATGGAGGTCTTATTAACCCACATAGGATTTTATTTATTTAATCATTTACTTGTTTAATGTGGCAGCTGGATAGAAAGTGCTGGCCAGCAGCCACATAATTATCCCTTGTGCTGCTAAGGGTTTTTCACTGAGGGTTTTTTTAGTAGCAACGGTGCCAGTGGACAAATTGTTCTGATTTTTTTTTTTACCAGGCCCCGAGTTGAATTCTCTGGGCCTGGATTCGATGCATTTGGCCTTGATTTCTGCCATCCGGCGGAGTTCATCCCGGCTGACATCCGGTCCAAATTCAGGCCCTTCAGAGTATGAATTACAAAAACCACACATTGATGAATTCCATCAACAATTCAGTCAGAATTCAGAGTGAATAACCCTGAAAATGTTTCAAATGAACACTCCAGACACCTAAAGCACCTAAGCTGTGTCCTCGTTTTTTATTATACAAAAGTTCAGAGAAATTTACACTTATATAAATTAACCTTGTTACATCTACCATAGCTTTCAATTAAACGGTCCTGTTAATTCCTGGTTATTTAGCTCAGTGGAGCTAAGCTCAAGAAAAGGCATCAATAACCCAATGCAACTGCGTTGCATAGACTTCTCATTGAGCTGCATTAGAAAGTCTGTGATTGGACAGCCACAGAAAGTCTGGGTGGGGTTAGAAGGGGAGGGCTTGTAACAGTTTCAGACAAGAGATCTGCAGCTTTTGCAAGTTGTTTTTAGATATAACCCTAATAAAAAAATGCACAATTAAATGTTTTCACTGGGTGTATATTTGATAAATAGTGATTTGTTAAAAAAATATTTGGGATGTGGTGTGTCCCTCTAAGATGCAATCAGATGTTTCAGTTTATGTGTTTACTGAATATCCTTGAATACATTTGCAGATTAATAGAACACTTTAGTGTTAGGAATACAAAGATGTATTCCTGACGCTAACGTGTTCCTCAGGCCCTGCAACCCCTCCCAGGAATTAAATAACCCTTTGTTCACTTACACTATTTCAATGCCGAGGGTCAAGGTCCACGTCCTCCGCCGTCATCCTTTGTGGGACTTAATGCACATGCGCGGTGAGGGCCACGGGCGAATTAGGCCTTCCCCATATGAATGCATTGACTCTATGCTTTCCTTTGGGGTTTTCTCTGATGCTGGACATTCTCAAGCACAGCATGAGGACGTCCAGTGTTGTTTCACAGAGTCAAACAGAGTGGAACTCCAGGAAACGCCTCTAGTGGCTGTCTGGTAGAAGCAATCTTAGCACTGCAAAGTAAGCATCGTAATTACTCTAAACCTGCAATGTTTTGCATTGCAGGACTTAGGGGGACAGCGATTTTGCACCCAGACTACTTCAATGAGGTGAACTGGTCTGGCTGCCTATAGTGTCTCTTTAATCTTAAATTTACAACAACAAAAAGACAAACTTTATATGGTATTCTAACTCATTTGAATTTATCTGCCCTATAAAGATATTTTACTTACCAGCTTATCAGTAATGGATTTTACCGAAATGCTCTTCAGGAATATACTAAAAGGTATTAATGCATTAGACGCTAATGTATTTCTAAGTGCTTAAGAGCTATCTCCTGTAACCGATTTTCCTACGTGGTAATCAGATCAGAGTTCTTTGTGTATAGGGAGTTCAGCATTTAAAAAACTGGTTTAGTAGGTTTTTCTGGCATAATGCTGTCCATGGGGCATTTGCTGTCATTGTACTCACTATTTATAATTTATAAAGTGTTCCAATAAGTTATTTAAATGGTTCTCATTTACATTCCAGATGATTTGTATAGTATTTTCTATTTTCTGCACATTTCTCCCCTAATAACGTGCCTCTCATATCAGTTAGGGTCTAGTTTGGTTTCTGGAATATCTAACAATATCTAACAATATATACAATTTATCATCACTAGTTTGAAGGGAGGTTTGGTCACCAGAGTTTTAGGCCTATACAGGATGTGATTGTCTAGTTCTGTCCTTTATTTAGCATCATGCTTATAGACTGTACCAGCGTCAGTTGTTGAGGTTTTCAGAAGGTAGGGCACTAGTCTCAACCCCTAAGATTTCACTCTACCGCTTACTCTGTAAACCCCACATCTTGACCTATCTGGATGTGCCCATATAATCCCGAGCCCTTAACCAAAGACCTAATAAAACATTGTGTCCTGAAAAAGCCCCAAAAACCTATTGAAACATGGAATATTGTAGTTAGCAGACTGTTACAAGCAGGGACGGTGCAAGGTTTTCTGCCTCCCTTGGCAAAGATCTATTTTGCAGCCCCTTCATGTCACTCACTCACTGACAGACACACACATACACTGACACACACACACACACACACACACACACAGAAACTCACTGACAGACATACACTCACTCACTGACAGACATACACACACACACTCACTCACTGACACACACACACAGACACTCACTGACAGACATACACTCATTCACTGACAGACATACGCTAGTTCACTGACAGACATACACTCGTTCACTGACAGACACACACACACACACTCACTGACAGACATACTCACTCAATGACAGACAGACACACTGAAAGGCAACTTCACCATCGTTCTTCCCTGAATTCAGCCGACAACGGAGACCAGAGAACGACTAAGTGGGACCGAGTCACTTAGAATAGAAGTTGCCTTTCACACACATATTCACTGACAGACATATAATTACCCACTGACATACACACACTCACTGACAGACATACACTCACTGGTGGATCCAGGGGAGGGGAATGGGGCAATTGCCCCCCAAGGCTCTCCCCTGCCGGGTAATGCAGGGCTGGCACTGTCCAAGCGCCAGCCCTGCAATGTTCCTTCATGGACCGAAGGGGAGACACTGCGAGAGAAAACCCGGGAGCTCAGCCTGCAGCTCCTCCGGGTCCTTCTCTCGCAGGTACGGAGCGTTGCCGCCAGTGGCATACACACAATCCATGGGGTCCCGGTGCAATACTGCTCCGTGGGCCCACCCTCTCCCCCCCATTTCACCTTTCCTCCCCCGATCCGTGTGCCCCCCCAACACATACATAGACACAAACACATACACACAGACACACCCCCGACAGACATATACATACATACACACATACATACAGACACACACATACATACACACACACAGAAAGACAAATACACACATACAGAGACACAGATAAAGACACACACATACACAGGCACAGATACATACAGAGGCAGACACACAAAACAGAGACACACACATACATACAGAGACACACACACACACACACACATACAGAGACACACACACACACATACCTTTTGTTACTTTCCCTGGGGTCCAGTGGGGGCTGAGCCTGATGGGAGTCAGAGTTCCCACTCTGACTCAATCTTCCTTCCTGCTTCCTCCAGCGCGGGCTCTCTGTATGCTGGGAGGAGTGACTGGGGAGTCACTTCCTCCCAGCACTGATGTCATCACAGGGGGCCTGGTCGCACTGTTAAGGCGCCCAGCGCAGACCGGGCCCCCTCACAATCCATATCCATCGGGTGGCCCTGACAGCATGGGCCACCAGATGGACCCCTTAACATGCGGCCCCCGGCGGTTTGCCGCACGGGCCGGGGCCGCAGAATTTGTCAGCTAGTACCTGGTCGCAGGGGTCCGCAGGGCAGCTGCGACCCCTGCGACCGTGGTATGTACGCTGCTGGGTGCCGCGGTTATCACGGTGATGCTCTGGATCTCGCAAGAGTGAACTCTAGCCCTGAAGCTACTGGCTAGAGTTCACTCTCATCACTAGGTCCACCAGGGACTCCCCACCGGACCACCAGGGATCGAGAAATGTCCCCCCTCTACCCTCAGTAAAGGTAAGAAGGGAGGGGGGGGCATACATTTATTTATTGGTATATATAAAAAATATATATATTAAAGCCTCACTACCCTCCTCACCACACATTCACACACTGCCCCCCCCACACACATTGCCCCCTCATACTCAACCTGCCCCCACACACACATTGCCCCCCCATAGACACACTGCCACCACACACACATACACTGCCCCCACACATACATACACTGCCCTCCCATACAGACACTGCCCCCCCACACACACAGCCCCCAATACACATGTTGCCCCCACACACACATTGCCCCCCCCACACACACACACTGCCCCCACACACACCATACACATTCACACACTGCCCCGCCATACACACATTGCCCCACACACATACACTGCCCCCTCTACTCATACTGCCCCCACACGCATTCACATCCTGCCCCCCATACACACATTGCCCCACACACACATATACTACCCCACACATACATACACTGCCCACCCATACACACACTGCCCCACACACAGATACACAGCCCCCCATCCCCACAATGCCTCACACACACACACTGCCCCAATACACACATTGCCCCAAACACCCTACACATTCACACAGTACATACCCCACAAACACACACACTGAACCTTTCACACACACTGATCCTATGCCCTACTACAGCCCCATATCCCAGCAGACCCCAGGTAAGTTGCCAAACTGTTCTTAAACGGTTTGACTACTTACTCTGGGAGGGGGTCCCGAAACTCCTGGCACCATAACCACTACACAGAGCTGTAGTGGTTATTGTGCATGGAATATTTCTTTAAATAATCTACAAGAGCCCCTCCCGAGATCAGGCTCTGGATCCGCCATTGCACTCACTCAATGACAGACATATACTCACTCACTGACATACACACACACACACACTCACTGACAGACATTCACTCACTCACTCAATGACAGACACACACATTCACTGACAGACATATACTCACTCACTGACACACTGACAGACACACACACTCACTGACAGACATACACTCACACACACAGACACTCACTGACAGACATACACTCACTCACTGACAGACATACACTCACTCACTGACAGACATACACTCACTCACTGACAGACACACACTCACTCACTGACAGACACCCACTGACATACTTACACTCACTGACAGACAGACACACACACACACACACACACACAGGAAGACACTCACTCACTGACAAACACTCACCTCCCTGGGGTCCAGTGTGGGGCAGCTCCTCACTCCTCCAGCGCGATGTTTAGTATGCCGGGGCCAGAATGACATCATATTCCGGCTCCCGGCATCACTGAGGGCGCGCGAGGGAGGAGTGAGAGGCTGCAAGAAGAGCCTCCCTCGCCGCTTGCATTCTCCTCCTGACAATGGCATTTGATGGCAGAGCAGGCACCTCTCATCAAAGTAAGAAGGTGCCTGCTCTGCAATGCTGTGACAGGACTCCTCTGGGCGCCCCCACCTTCGGGTGCCTGGAGGAGTGGTCCGGCGCTGAGGGGGGGCATCATATAAAAACCCTTTTTTCCAGAGAAAACACATTTATAAACACATTTTCGGAGAAAGGTGTTCAGTGTTTACATCACTGCATAGGGACACCTCCAGTGGATGTCACTAAGACGGCCACTAGGGTTGCTTCCTGGGTCAGTGCTTGCTGTACAATGTGTAACACTGAAGTTCAGCTAAATGTTCATCATAGAGGTGCACTGATTCAATGCATCTCCATGAGGAGATGCTGATTGGCTGAGATTGTCAATTTTGATGATCTCAGCCAAGGAGGTGGACCAGCGGCGGAGCCAGCACCAACAGGCCATTGCAGTGCTGGAATAAAGGTGAGCTAAACATTGCTCTCACACCTATACTGAAAGCAATACATGTTTGTATTCCTGTCACTATAGCGTTCCTTTTACTTTCAATGCCCACATAATGTGAGGGTGAAGTCAGTTAAAATGAATGGACAAATGCTAATATCTTGTGGTCTCATATGAAGAGCTCATTAACGTAAAACACAGGTTCTTCACACAAGAGTTGAATAAGCATTCAACTTATTATGATTCCCTATATTATGATAAGTGTCAAAGAAGATTGCCCACCCCCCTCTATATGAAAAACACATAACTTACATACAGTTAAACAACACAGCTTACGTGCCAGAAACAGCATAGTGACAAAAGATCAGTATCTTGATGTATGCAATAAAAACACAGATCCCTGTAATTAGTTGCATCTAAACCTACTCATCCTGCTATGGTCAGTTCAGTCTACTTCTGAAACAATCACTTTTGACCATTCGCCCTAAGCTGAAAACCCACCTTTACCTATTTCCATTCTGATCATTGAATAGTGTGGCGGACCGACTGGCACCCCGACCGGGTGCTTCCGCCAATCGCTTCTCCTAGTGCTCACTGAGAGCAAGTGATTATAATCCCAGGGTAGTATAGTGATATAGCAATCCCCAGGGTAGATACAGCCGTTTCCCCCACACGTGAGATGAGACTCTATGTTGAGGGTAAGCAGGAACTCGTTTAATGGTAGCCACAACTGGCCTTATATGCAAGTCCCCATGCAAGGGGCACTCCCCCCTTGACCCGAGAGTAAGCCACAGTAGAAACAAATACACAACTAGAAAAGCTACAATTTCTGGGGAACGTGTGTGAAGTGTTCTTGCCTCCACCAGTAGTCTACAACTGGAGTGGGCGGAGTAACTGTTATTATTTATTTATATAGCACATTGAATTGCAACGTTGTTGCCCAAAGTGCTTCACAGTTACATTAAAACATACATTTATAAAAAACATTAGCAGGTGTACAAAAGGCCCTGTCTATGACATTGTAACGAGAATATACCCCTACACGCAGGATTCAGCTAAACAGAAGACAACACAGAGGGAAGATACGTCTACCGGACCTTAGAGTGGCCGGACGTATATAGGAGAAGTACAGAGTCAGGAACGAACCGAGGTCAAGGGCACAAAGAGACAGCGTAAACTAGGCAAGCCGGCAAACAGAACAGATAAGGATAAAGAGATAACGTAGTCAGAAAACAAAGCCAAGGTCAAGTACGAAGGAACACAACTGAACACAACAAGCGCTAAAGGGAACTGAAACAGAAACCATGATAGGGCAAGGAACCAAGGGAAAAAGGTGAGTATAAATAACTAAACATCTATTTTGATTGGTCCCTGTCATCTCCATGCCCCCAAAAGGTAAGTGTATGGGGAGTGTGGCATGACAGGGACCAATGGGAGGCCTTTTCCAATTTAGGCTCCCACTGTCCCTTTAAGAGCGCGCCCGAGACCCGCGGCGCGCTCTTAGAGTCAGGCCGGACACGTGACCGCTTCTCGCGGTCACTGCCCGCCTTCCTGTTCCTGCCTTTGGATGAGCCGCGCGCGGCTCGTGTAGCAGCAGGACCGCGCGCGGCTCGAACAGAGGACCCCGGACGGCCCCTGGAAAGGGTAAGTACCGCTACAGTACCCCCCCTGAGGACACGCCCTCTGGGCGTGTAGGGCCAGGCCTGGCAGGAAAACGAGAATGGAAAGAACGCACAAGGCGAGGAGCGTGAACAGCGCCAGCGGAAATCCAACTGTTCCTCAGGCCCATAGCCCTTCCAATGCACCAGGTACTGAAGTCGACCTCTAAGGAAACGAGAGTCAAGAACAGCAGAAACTTAGAATTCCTCATGACCCTCCCCAGAGACAGGAGGGGGGGAGTATGCCGGGTATAGCAATTGCGTACATAAGGCTTCAACAATGAGGTGTGAAAGACATTGGGAATACACAGATTCTTAGGAAGACCTAAGGCATACGAAACAGGATTAACCTTATGCAAAATACGATAAGGACCAATAAAGCGGGGAGCCAATTTCATAGAAGGCACCCGGAGGCGAATATTCCGCGTGGAAAGCAAAACCCTGTCCCCCACGACATAAGAAGGAGCCGCCCTGCGATGCTTGTCAGCCTGCACCTTCTGGCGAGCAGCGGAATCCACCAAAGAACGCTGAACGTGCTCCCAAGTATTACGTAAACCAGCCAAATGCTCATCCAGAACTGGCATGCCCTGTGAGGAGAAAGCAGCCGGAAGAACAACGGGATGCTGGCCATAGACAACGTAAAAAGAACTTTTGCCAGAAGAATCATGAGTAGCGTTATCCTGGGCAAACTCAGCCCAAGGAAGAAGGTCAGACCAATTGTTCTGATGGTGGGATACGAAACAACGAAGGTACTGCTCCATTAGACTGGGGGTGGTATGCGGAAGAAAATGAGAGAGTAATACCCATTTCCGAACAAAAGGCTTTCCAGAACCTGGAAATAAATTGGCTTTTTCCAATTTAGGCTTTTCCAATTTAGGCCTTTAAGAGCACGCCCGAGACCCGCGGCGCGCTCTTGGAGTCAGGCGGGACACGTGACCGCTTCTCGCGGTCACTGCCCGCCTTCCTGTTCCTGCCTTCGGAAGAGCCGCGCGGGGCTCGTGCAGCAGCAGGACCGCGCGCGGCTCGAACAGAGGACCCAGGCCGGCCCCTGGAAAGGGTTAGTACCGCTACAGACATCACTTGCTGCTGAAGCCTGGCACAGGTCAGAGTATTTTGGCGGTTGCCATCTTCAAACAGTCGTATTTTAAAAACTATAAATCCTACAGCGGAGAGCTTTATATTGTTTATATTGTTTATAATATGCATAGTATGTCTCTGAGGTATTAAAAATGAAGGCACAGTCGCAGTTTAGAAATTCCCCTTCAAGTTTGAGCTGGCTTGTGTGGAGTTTTAATGAATGTCAATGGACGGCGTGAGTTGCAAACAAATGGTCATATTGTGAAAACTATCAGGACTATAGCTTAGCCGTGGACATTTTTAGTGGCAGCAGGGATAGCTGAACGTTTTGATATAAGATTTGTGTAGGTGGTCTTGAAATTGAGGGCGTGGTGGCAGTTTAGAAATCATGTCCTGATTTTTCAGGTTTTGCCAGCTCCCACTCTAGTTTTGAACATTTTGCCATTCATTCCTATGGGACCAATTTTGCCACAAGAACGACGATATTCTGTGAACCATTCGCCCCCCCGACGGTCCTGGGGGGGCGGGTAGCAAGCGTTTACTCACCTCCGAGCAGTTCCTGCAGCTCCCCAGTGTAAATCTCGCGAGACCCGCGGCCGTCAGAGCGTTGCCATGGGTTACCATGGCAACGCTCCGTGCAGCACGCTGGCTGCGAGAGTTACACTGGGGAGCTGCAGGAACTGCTGGGAGGTGAGTAAACGCTTGCTACCCGCCCCCAGCTCAGCCAATGCCACTGGACCACCAGGGACTGCTATATCCCCCCTCCCTGGCCAGGCAACAAGCAGGGAGGGGGGACAACAAAAAAATCTATAATAATAATAATTATTAAATATATAAAAAAATTATAATTTTATATTTAATAAAAAATGCCCCCCTTACACAAACACTCCATTATTATACACTACACAAACACACTGTGTATATAATGCAGTGTTTATATAATGCAGTGTGTATAATAATGCAGTGTGTGTTTGTATAGTATGTGTGTATATAATGCAGTGTGTGTTTGTATAGTGTGTGTGTATATAATGCAGTGTGTGTTTGTATAGTGTGTGTGTATATAATGCAGTGTGTGTATATAATACACACTACACAAACACACTGCATTATATACACACACTATACAAACACACACTTCATTATATACACACACTATACAAACACACTGCATTATATAAACACACTACACAAACACACTGCATTATATACACAGTGTGTTTGTGTAGTGTGTTTATGTAATTCAGTGTGTGTTTGTGTAGTGTGTTTATATAATGCACACTACACAAACACACTGCATTATATAAACACACTACATTCACTATAGACACACTACACAAATGCACACACACTCTGCATTCCTTATATTGTGGTGGAATCTCGGTAAAAATAAATTTAGTAGGCCGAGATTACCACGTGGCACGTGGCATATGTGCATATGCTGACGTATCGATCAGTTGGTTGCACGTGGCAAGATACGATCAGTAGTGTACGGAGCATGTGCAAGAATACAGGATGTAGTATTCCCCTCCTCCATTGTGCTGGACAGGCCATGCGGTCAAGCAGGAAGTTAATTCTTATTTGTATTGATTGGTCAAGAGAATGTGCGGGTGGAGCTTAATATGGGAGGAGTTATGTGCCTATATAAGGAGCCTGCACTATTGTCCGGGGCTCAGAACTTGCTGTATTTTGGTGACATTAGTCCCTCTGAGTCCCGATCGGTGATCCAATAAAGAATCTCTTCCTTCCTGAAGAAACCTGTGTCCATCTCTCTGTGCTTGGCTTCCGTCAGTTTCTCCGGTATCATTTGGTGCCTTGGCCGGGAAGCTCATCGTTCAACGGTAGCTGAGAGGCAGAGGCGTGAGACGGTCTATCTTTGCCCACGTTCTCTACGGCTGCACCCCTGAACTTCTGCGTGGACCTCCCTTCGTCTCGGCGCCACTGGTCTGTTGTCCAGGAGATCATCGGCCTCTACGTAAGAAGTGCTGGGGTGTCCCCGTCGATGAGTGTGAACTCAGGTTCAGGAACGAGGAGGTAAGACAACTGCTGTTTTAGACGGCAGACCCACTAGGGGTATACCGATTGTGCGGTAGGCCCATAAGGGGTTTAAATTGTGTATGGAATCTGCCCCCTCTGTCGGAGGGAAGGAGCGAAGGCGCACCGCTCAATCGAACGCTCTTTAGTAAGACCGTTTGATTTGGTTAGTCAGGCGGGGTTCTGGTGTAAATAGCCCTAGCCGGACACCGGTGTCTTGTGTAGACTAGCGTTCTAGGGTGTATATTTTGTTCGCTAGGTCGGAGGGACCGGGAGACTAAGCGGCGTCTGTGTAAATTCGGTTCGCTAGCTCTCAACCTATCTTGGCTAAGTGGGAAGGCGTGTAAATTTGGAACCCACTAGATTTTTGATAGAGTAATCGACTAAGAGGCGTCTGTGTAAATTCGGTCCTCTAGTTCGCTATATGTGGTGCTTGGGCAGTGTGGCTAACCAAAACGGATGTAGATAGTTTTAGGTAGTCCATTCAAGGTACTGGCCAATAGTTTAGTTGGGATTGTAAATGTGTTAAAGATTGTTTAGTAAAGTGTATATCTTGTTAGATAGCGCGAGCTCAGCCGTCTAGCGAGAGTGTTAATAGTGTGTTGCTGTATCATAGTGCACGGTACCATAACCCTGTATATTTACTGACACTGTATATAAGTACTAATCACTGTCGTCCATTGCATGTTTAACACCATAACCACTAATAATTGTATTGTGACCTTAAATTGTGCTTTGACCTATGCTAACCGTACTGTAACCGCTATTTGTAAAAGACGATGTTACTGGGGTGTGTTATAGACGGGTAATTCGTATATAGAGAATTATAGCGTGGGTGACTGTATAGTTTCGCCAAAGGACATAATATTGATTATCTAGTGACTGGTGTAACAGCTGTGTGTGTACGGGAATTCCCTGAGTGTTTATTGTGTTATTGTGTACGTTTCACTTGGTAACCGTACCACGTGGTGCTGTTGCCGAAGGAAACGGGTGTGACTGTTGAATAGTACGCGTGCATAGTATTCGTTGTCAACGACGTTCCATTGATAAGTATGGGCGCGTCGGAGTCAACGATTCCGGATCCCTTAGGTTGTATGGTAAAGAATTTTAAAAAGGGATTCAAAACATGTGATTTTGGGGTTAAAATGTCTCCTGTACGTTTGGTCACTTTGTGCACTAGGGAGTGGCCTACTTTGGTTGCGGCATGGCCGCCACGTGGTAGTTTGGATCCAACCCTGATACAGCGTGTACACGTGGCTGTGTCAGGTAGGCCTGAACTTTACGGACAGTTTCCATATATTGATTGTTGGAGACAGGCCGTAAACGACTCGCCAAAATGGATTCAGATATGCCACGAGGAGCAATGTCGCCTCATGGTGGCCAGGACTTGTTTGTCCACTAGGACTGTGGTTAGGCCCATTTTGGACACGCCCCCTGAGTCCGAGATCCCTTTTCCGCCCCCTTACTTCCCTTTAAGAGGAAATGACGCGAATGCAGGAAGTTCTATACCCCTCCCCTCATTGCCCTCATCCACTTCCGCTTCCTCCTCTAGTACAGAATCCACCCCCCCTCGTATTAAACCTCCCCTTCCGGAACCAGAACCAACCCCCGTTAGATCTAAATATCCTGATTTGGCGCCACTTTAAACTTCCGGTCAAGCTTCTTCTAACTCGGCTGGGAGTATTCTATTTACTAACTTTTCCCAAAATCAAGTTCCCACATCCTCATGCTCTATTACCCCCCGACCGGAACCTCTAACTGACGCCCCTCCACGTAGCCCTATACTAACCCGACAACTGACCGGTACCCAACAACTTAGATATTATCAGATGCCTCTTCGTCTGAATCCTGGGTCAGCCTATATCGATGCCGCAGGTCAAATGGCACATGCTGACCCAGTCTTCGTATATGTCCCGTTCACGACTACCGATCTCTTGAATTGGAAGACCCACAATTCCTCGTACACTGAGAAACCACAAGCTATGACCGATCTGTTCACCTCGATAGTTCAGACACATAATCCGACATGGGCTGATTGCCAGCAGTTATTAATGACTTTGTTTAATAATGAGGAAAGGACAAGGATTAACCAAGCGGCCATTAAAGCGCTAGAGGATAGAGCCCGTGCTTTAAATCAAGCCAATCCGGCAGCATGGGCCGCAACACATTATCCTAACACCGATCCCGACTGGAATGTAAATGGCGCAGATATGGTTCAACTCAGAGCCTATAGAGACGCTATAATTGCTGGCATGAAAGCCGGAGGGAAGAAAGCTATTAACATGTCGAAGACAGTTGAGGTGATTCAGAAAAGTGATGAAGCGCCCAGTGTCTTTTATGACCGATTATTGGAGGCATACCGCTTGTATACCCCCTTTAATCCGGAAGACGCAGATAATTCCCGAATGGTGAACTCCGCCTTTGTCAGCCAAGCTTACGGAGATATTAAGCACAAGCTACAAAAGTTAGAAGGATTTGCAGGAATGTCTATCACCCAACTAATGGAGGTAGCAAATAAAGTATACATGAACAGGGAAACAGAGACTAAGAAAGAGGAAGAGCGCAAGATGCGTAGAAAGGCAGATATGCTAGCGGTAGCGATCGCAGGCGTAGATAGACGGGGCCCAGATAGAGGCGATAGTAAGTGGAATGAGGAACCTCTGAGTAGAAATCAGTGCGCATACTGTAGGGAAGAAGGGCATTGGAGAAATGAGTGTCCACGAAGAGAACAGTATGAGAGAGACAGACCTAGGACAGGTTATGGAAACTTTAGAGGCAGAGCGAGAGGTAGAGGAGGCCCCGGAGGGAGCAATGGTAATAGAGGGAGTAATGGGAACAGAGGAAGTGTAAGGGAAGATAGGTACTATCCAGCAGCGCAAAGGTCCCGCGATAGAGAAGGTAGGGACTTTGTAGGATTGGCTGACACGGTCATGGAGGACTATTGATACCGACCGGGCTCCATCCCCCTTGGTCGAGCGGAGCCTATGGTCGATGTATCAATAGGGGGAAAAAGGAGTGCGTTCATGATCGACACTGGTGCTGACCATTCGGTGGTGACTGACCTAGTTGCTCCTCCATCTGGAAGAACTATTACTGTAATAGGAGCAACTGGAAGAAGTGCTGCAAAACCGGTTCTTAAAAGTCGACTCTGTACATTGGGAGGCCACGTAGTAAAACAGCAATTCCTTTATATGCCTGAATGTCCAGTCCAATTGCTGGGACGTGATATGCTATCTAAGTTACAAGCGCAGATTACGTTCCTACCAAATGGAACAACATCTTTAAAGTTCAATGGACCTTCAGGTATTATGACATTATCCGTACCAAAGGAAGAAGAGTGGCGACTTTATACAGCGTTGACTAGCCAAAACCCTAGGAGTGATGAATCCTTATTCAACATACCAGGAGTTTGGGCAGAGAACAACCCACCAGGACTGGCCCGCAATATTCCACCTATTAAAATCTAACTAAAACTTGGGGTTTATCCAGTGAGCCTAAGACAATATCACATCCCGCAGAAGGCTAAGAAGAACATCCAATCTTATCTGGATAAGTTCATACGGTATGGTATCCTAAAATTCTGTACTTCCCCCTGGAACACCCCATTGCTGCCTGTTCAAAAGCCCGGTACAGATGAGTATCGACCTGTGCAGGACTTGAGAGCAGTCAATGATGCGGTTGTTAGTATACATCCAGTTGTGCCCAATCCATATAACCTGCTTGCTTTAATTCTGGGCGGGGCTACTTATTTTACAGTCTTAGACCTCAAAGATGCCTTCTTTTGCCTCCGAATTGCCGCAGAAAGTCAATGTATCTTCGCTTTCCAATGGGAAAACGCTGTAACGGGCTCAAAACGCCAAATGACCTGGACAAGACTGCCCCAAGGGTTTAAAAATTCACCTACCCTATTTGGTTCAGCTCTAAGTCAAGATCTACTGGATTTCGAGTCCATCCCAGGAGAGTGTGTATTGTTACAATATGTAGATGACTTGTTGATAGCAGCAGTTACAAAGGAAATATGTCAGCAAGCGACGCACGATCTACTACACATTCTCTGGAAGGCAGGATACAAGGTGTCTAGAAAGAAGGCTCAGTTGTGTTTGCCAACTGTCAAATATCTGGGATTCCATATCTCTGAAGGTCAAAGAATTATGGGGCCAGAGAGAAAAGAAGCTGTGTGCCAAATACCGATACCCAAGAATAGAAGACAAGTGCGAGAATTCTTGGGGGCAGCAGGCTTCTGTAGAATATGGATTCCCAGCTACGCGATACTGGCAAAACCTCTGTATGCAGCTATCAAAGGTACAGAGCACGACCCCTTCTTATGGACTCAAGAACAGCAAACGGCATTTGAAGATGTGAAGAAGGCTTTGATGAGTGCCCCAGCATTAGGTCTACCTGATCACACACGTCCATTCTACCTGTATGTACATGAGCAAAGAAGAATGGCTGTGGGAGTATTGACACAGTACTTGGGATCATGGCAAAGACCTGTTGCCTACATGTCTAAGCAACTGGATGCAGTGGCCAGCGGACTTCCACCTTGTCTAAGAGCCGTAGCTGCAGCCGCCCTGCTAGTAGCTGAAGCCGATAAACTCACTCTGGGTCAAGAACTTTATGTACGAGTCCCACATGCAGTACAGACGTTGTTGGATTACAAAGGAAATCATTGGTTTAGTAACAGCCGTATGACCAAGTATCAAGCAATGTTGTGTGAAAACCCAAGAGTGCATTTAGAGACTGTAAATACCTTAAATCCAGCTACCCTTTTGCCACAACCTACTGAAAGTCAACATGATTGTTTGGAAGTAATGGATGAAGTATTTTCAAGTAGACCAGATCTTTGTGATTTTCCCATCCAGAACCCCGATGTTCAATATTACACCGACGGCAGTAGTTATGTGAAAGAAGGGATCCGCTATGCGGGATATGCAGTAACAACGATAGACAAGGTGATAGAAGCTCGGCCACTGGCAAAAGGAACATCAGCACAAAAGGCAGAATTGATAGCACTGACACGAGCGTTACAATTGGCTGAAGGTTTAAGAGTGAACATCTACACGGACTCCAAGTATGCGTTTTTAACCACTCATGCCCACGGAGCTTTGTATAAAGAAAGAGGACTATTGAATTCAGAAGGCAAAGAAATCAAGTACGCAGCCGAAATCCTACAACTATTGGAAGCAGTGTGGGAGCCGAGAGAAGTCGGTATTATACATTGTCGAGCGCATCTGAGAGGAGATGGTGATGTAACCAAAGGAAATCGGATGGCAGACAGTACAGCTAAGCGTGCCGCTGAATCGGGAAGACAGGAGTATGTGGGGCATATAGCTGCTCTTATACCAACTCCACTGTCTCAATGGACTCCAGTTTATACAGCTCAAGAAGAGGAGTGGTTAAAGACTGAACCTGGAAAGTATTTGGAGAACAAATGGTATCAGTTAGAAGATGGAAGAATAGTCATTCCAGCATCACTAGCGGTAGAAATTGTCCAAAACTATCACAATGGGACACATTCTGGGAGAGACAGCACAGAAGAATCTCTCAGAAAACATTTCTACATACCAAGATTGTCCAACTTGGCTCAGGCCTTTGTTCGAAGATGTGTAACGTGTGCTAAAAATAATGCAAGGCAAGGACCAGTAAAGCCACCAGGAGTCCAGTTTATGGGGGGACTCCCCATGTCCGATTTACAAATTGACTATACAGTGATGCCTAAATCTGGTGGACATCGCTACCTGCTGGTAGTTGTGTGTACCTATTCAGGCTGGGTAGAAGCATGTCCTACTCGTACGGAGAAAGCAGGAGAAGTTGTGAGATTCCTGTTACGAGAAATAATACCCCGATATGGACTACCCTGCTCTATAGGATCGGACAATGGTCCAGCTTTTGTTCATCAGTGCCTACAACAACTGACTCATATGCTTGGTATAAAGTGGAGGCTTCATACGGCATATAGACCCCAGAGTTCTGGTAAGGTAGAGAGAATGAATAGAACTATTAAGAATCAGTTGGCTAAAATGTGTCAGGAAACCCAACTTAAGTGGAACGTTCTCTTGCCCATAGCTCTATTGCGAATCCGCAGTACACCTACCAGAAGGATGGGCCTCTCTCCTTTTGAAATCATGTATGGGCAAGACTATGGAGGAGGTACAGAAATGGGTACAAGATAGATTACCTGTGAATATTTATCCCCCAGTTCATAGTTACCACCCAGGAGACCAAGTGTGGATTAAAGAGTGGAATAATGTACCGTTAGGGCCCAAGTGGAGAGGTGTCAGGGTACTCATCTGTTAGACAGACAGCCAGACGTGGTCGCTCCTGGAGTTCCCAACAGGGGACTTGAACCGGGGGACTTATCAGTCCTAGTCCTGATTTCTACCTCTGAGCCACAGCAGCTTTACACAGAGACTACTGAGTCCGGTCCTGTTCATCCTGGCATGGCTTATACACCGGGGGCTGCACCTTGACTTGGCTGTGTCTCACCTGACTCTCATCGGTCATCAGCAGGGTATTTAGTTATTAACGCTTTTATTGTGGCAAGTATAGTTACATACATAGATTGTGGAAACATGGCTTACAGAATGTTATAGTTTGTATAAGGCAGCATTGACAATGCAAGAATGTACAGTTTTGGCGTATAGCTGTTACTTGCTTCATTTTTCACGTTGCTCATTAGAGTCTATCTATACTTGGTGTCCCCCAATAAAAGTAGGTGCAACTGTCACAACTTATAACCAAATTATTGTTAACTAGAACCGTAGCCTTAGTTTTGGTTTTCCCCCTCCCCATAGAGTTTGCCTCTGCGTGCCATTTCCCAGTTTGCGGCCCTCACCCCTCCTGCCTTCTCCCTGTGAGAACGTTGCGAGGATATCCCCCTGTTCCCTACTTCGGGGGAATCTGATACATAATGTCGTTGGTGTAGTGTATGCGTCATACTATCTATTTGCTGGTTGCATATGTGGCTATTGCCTGAGCAGCGTTCCCCTCTAGTGTGTGGTTCTCTTGGTCTCGTTTGTTCGGGGCTTTCTGGTTTTGTCCCCGTCCCCCCGTCCGCTGTAGTATGTGGGGTATTATCCCCTCTACCCTCCGTGTTAGGATTAGTTTCCTGTTTGCGTTAGTGTGCCGTTCTCGTCTGCTGTGTAAATGTCCCTTGGTTGCGTGTCGGTCCGTTTCTTTTGTCCTCCCTCCCTTCCTCCCCCCACCTGTCTAGTCAGCCCCAACTCCATCGGTCCCCCTTCCCACGCTTGTCCCTGAGCTCTTCCTCATGTCTCGGTGGACCTCTCCGCGTTTCCCCCTCCCCCCCGTGTGCCTATTGTACGGGTGTTTGTCCGGTGCCTCCCTTCCGGTGGCGGGGATCTCTCCCACGGGACAATAAGGGGGTAAGGGAAGCAGGGAAAGACATCAACATAGGGTGTACGCTGGGGGTGGGTTTGCCGGCCGCGCCGCCTCTTGGGCCCCCTCCACCACCCCGCCCCTTCGGGCTGGACCCCTCCCCCCTCCCCCGCGGCCCCCTCCCCCCCTCCCTTCCGCATCCCTCGCTATCCACCTTGTCCAGTGATACCATGTTTGGTGGTATCGCTGCGTCTTGCCCGCTGCTGATAGTATAAGTTCTTCGGCCTCCCTGATTTCTTCCACTCTGCGTATCCAATCGTCCGTTGTGGGGACCGTCTTCCGTTTCCAGTGGCTGGGTATGAGGCTTCGCGCCGCATTAATCAGATGCGGTAGTACCGTCTTCTTGTATCTTGCCGGGGACATTGTGGTCACGTGTAGGAGGTATGCTTCTGGTTTGAAATCGATGCTATCATCCGTGATCTCCTTGATGATTTCGTGCACTCCTTCCCAAAAAGGTTGAATGTTTGGGCAGGTCCACCAGATGTGAAATTGCGTGCCTAGTGCCCTGTCACACTTCCAGCACTCCGGGTCGTTGGTGCATCCTGCTAGGGCTAATCTTTCAGGGGTCCGGTACCAGTGCGTGAGCATCTTATATCCCGACTCTTGGTATTTGGTGCTGATCGAGGCTTTGTGGGTGTTCAGAAAAACCTCCCTCCATTGATCTTCCGTCAAGGTGTGACCCAGATCCCTTTCCCAGTACTTCGTAAAGTATGGTGTGTGGTTTCCCCCACTGTTGGTAAGGAGCATCTGATATATGGTCGAGATACAGTGTGCCGGGGGGTTGTCTTGGTCGCAGAGCTGTTCATATGTGGTTAGGTGCCTGCTTGCTGTGTCCACCCTAGGTATGGATTTAACATGCCGCACTAGTTGGTGATATCTGAATTGTGTCATGAAGCTCGCGGCATTCTGTGCCTGTAGATCCGTGAGAGGCACCACTCCCCCTTCCCTGCTTACATGTTTCAGTCTGCACTGCCTCGGTAGCCCCAGCGATGTCAGGAATTGCGGAGAGTCTGCCGGTTCAAATTGAGGGTTTCCCGCAATAGGGTACAGTGGCGACACTTGCGGTGCCAGCTCTGTCCTCCGAGTCGCTGTTCTCCACACCTTCAGTGTCGCGGCAATAGTCGGGTGGTCATGTGGCAGTGCTCCCTCCTTACCTTTCGGGATCCATGGCACCGCTGTCAGTGGCGCCTTAATGAAACTGCCCTCCAGCTGGATCCACACTTTCTCCTGAGGTGCTTGAGTCCACTCTAGGATCCTTTGCAAATGTACCGCCTGGTGGTATTTGCTCAGATCCGGTAGTCCCAGACCGCCCCTGTGTTTTGGTTGTGTGAGGATCTCGTACCGCAATCTGGCCTGCTTTCCGTTCCACACATATTGAGCGAATGATTTGCGCACCTGGTGGAAGTACTCTTTGGGGATATCAATCGGTATTGTTTGGAGCAGATACAGGAATCTGGGCAAGGCGTTCATCTTCAGGACATTGATTCTCCCCACCCATGTTATGTGTGGGAGCGTCCACTGTTGGAGGTTCTTCTGAATTCGACTTAGAAGTGGGGTGAAGTTGAGCCGGTATAGGTCAGGCAATCTAGCCGATATCCAGATCCCCAAGTACCCCAGTGCCTCTTTGCACCAGTGAAGGGGGAACTTCTCTCGGAGCTCTCGCACCGTCCGTGGATTGCAGCCGACATTGAGAATTTCGGATTTCCCATAATTTATTTTTAGGTTGGACATACGGTGGTACACTTCGAATTCCTGCATGATCGTTTTCAGAGATGTATGTGGGTCCGTAACGGAGAACAGAAGATCATCCACATATGCAGAAATCTTACAGTTACCCCAGGAGCCCTCAATCCCCCTCACGCCCTCATTTCCCCTTATCGCGTTCAAGACTGATAACGAAGAGCAGGGGCGATAGGGGGCATCCCTGCCTGGTCCCGTTGCATATGCTAAATGGTTGGGACAGGATCCCGTTCACGCTTACTCGGGCTGCCGGTTTGCTGTATAGTGCCTGCACCCATGCCATCATGTGAGGCCCGAGTCCCACCTGTCGGAGCACCAGCATCAGGAACGACCAATCTACCCTGTCAAACGCCTTCTCCGCATCTGTTGAGATGAACAGGGCTGGGAGCGCCCGTTTCTGGGCCGCATGGATCAAGTTGATCACCTTGACCGTATTGTCCCTTGCTTCCCTCCCTTTGATGAATCCTACTTGGTCCGGTTTTACGAGTTTCGGTAGGAGGGGTTGCATGCGGAGTGCCAATATCTTTGTGAAGAGTTTCAGATCGGCGTTCAACAGGGAGATCGGTCTGTAGCTTGCGCATTCCTGCGGGTCCTTCCCATCTTTCGGGAGCACTACCACATGGGCCAGGAGCATATTGGGGTCCAGTGTGCCCCCCTCTCTGACCTCGTTGAAGACCTTCACCAGATATGGTGCCAGGTCTTCGGCGAAGGTTTTGTAATAATGTGCGGTGAACCCATCCGGTCCTGGGCTTTTCCCCGTCTTTGCTAGCTTCACTGCTTGAAGCAGTTCCTCCAGGGTAATGGGTTCGTCCAGGGCATCTCTCTCTTCCTCTCCCAGCCGGGAGGTGAGGTGGCGGGCCACGTAGTCCTGTTTCTCGTGCAGCAGGTTCCTGTTATCTGCTTCCAGGTCCCCCGTCGTGGATGGCAAGTTGTAGAGGGAGGCATAATATGCTTTGAAAGCTTCCGCTATCTTCTGGGGGGTTGTGTGGCGTTCTCCGTCATATTTTATTTGTTGAACAAAACATTTCTGCCTCCTGGCCCTCAAGGCCCTAGCCAGTAATTTACCGCACTTGTTGCCATGTTCATAGAAGGCTTTCCGGACTAGCCTGAATTGGAATTGTATCTTGGATGTAAGATACGACTGCAGTCGTGCCCTGACCGCCGTCAGGCGTTTGTATACTTCCCCGTCTAGGTTGCCTTTATGCTGCGTCTCCAGGTCCGCTAATTGGGCCGTCAGCTCGGAGATTTCTAGGGTGCGTTGTTTTTTCTGTCGCGCTCCGTGCGTGATCAGAAGCCCTCGAACCGTGCACTTATAAGATTCCCACACCACGGACGGGCCGGTCTCCGGGGTGCCATTTTCTAGGAAAAATCGTTCCGAAGCCGCTGCAACGTCCGCCCGTATCATTGGGTCATCCAGCAGTGCCTCATTCAGTCTCCAGGTCCACTGCTTTTTGGACGGGCATGGGTGTTTAAGGGTCATGATGACCGGCGCATGGTCCGACCACGTCATCGGCGCGATATATGCCGACTGCAGGTCGTCTAGGTGTCGATGTTGTAGAAATAGATAGTCCAATCTGGAATAGGACTTGTGCGCAGTTGAGTAAAAGGTAAAATCTTTGATATCGTAGTTGACTGCTCTCCAGCAGTCTATTAGCATATGGTCCCACAGCAGGGCCTTGGTGCCCCGTATCACGTGGTCTGGCAGCGTTGTCCTGCCCGTGGATGTGTCCATGTCGGGATGCACGGGTATGTTAAAATCCCCTCCCAGCACGACCGTGCCTGCCCCAAATTGTTCGAGGGCCTCGAGGGTGGTTTTCAGAAAGGCTTTCTGCCCTTTGTTCGGGAGGTACACGTTGGCAAATGTGTATTGCGCATGATGTATTACGCCCTTCAGGAAGAGGTACCTCCCCTGCGGATCTCTGTGTTCCGCCACCTTTTGGAAGGGCACGTCCTTCGCGAAAAGGATCGCCACCCCCTTTGTTTTTGCGTCGGGGTTATTCGCAAAGAATCCCATTTGGTAATGCCTGTCGGAAAATCTTGGTGCTTGATTTGAGCGAAAGTGGGTCTCCTGAAAAAATGCCCGCAGTTCCCGCAGCGCCCTGGCTCTTTTCTGTGGGGAGTTGAGACCCCTCGCGTTCAGAGTGTACACCACTAGCCCCCTCCCATCCCTCCCCTGTCCCTGGAGAGGGGGTGCTCCCCCCCCCCGGCATCAGGCCCCCCCGTAAAGCAGAACCCCAGAGTAGGGCCCCAGGAACAGCACGGCAGCTCCGACACCCCCAGGGAGGTTCACGTGAGGGGATAGAACAGAAGGGTAGGGTCTACAACACAGGGGGCGTGGGCGAGACCAGCCCGAAGGGGGGCACGTAAGTATGGTCAACTACAGTTCAGCGAGCCGGATAGTCGGCGTGTGATGTCAGTTGCTCCGCTGGAAGCGGGAAAGAACTGGGCAATGTGCCTCGAGACCCAACAGTGAGGTTTTCGTATCAGCTCCCCACTCCTCGAGTCTCAGTTTCTCGGCAGTGCGCCCGCAGAGGGTCGTCTTTGTCCCTAAGATGTCCTCTAGATCCGTCCGTCCCTATTGCCCTATGTCGGTGGCTTCAGGTCCCCCAGATAGTGGTTTGCTGTTTACCTATGATAGGGGGCCTGTCTGGTCTTCCAGGTGAGTAGTGGTACAGATGTTCCCTTTCGGGCCACCCAGTTTGCGTGTATGGAATGCTGCTTTTGCAGGTCAACAAGTGTGCGTGTTATTCCCTTATCGTCAGTCCCCCTAGATTCCGACTTCCTTTTCCCCTAGAACCCCCACCAATATAGCCTCCCTTTGGTCCTAGTCCGTTGTGTAATGTACTCGCAGTCTCCTAAGTGTGTGATTATGTGTGCATGCCTTAGCGTCCTTCCCCGCCTCCTCAGGATGCCCCCGCGTGAGGTGTCCTCAAGTGCTGTGAACCTGTGATGGGCTCTTCCAGAGACCCTCGTATTCTCCATCGTTTGTAGGCCTATGAGCTAGCTGTATCAGAGCTTGGCTCTGTGGAATTAGCTGTGGGTCTAAGTCTAGGGAATCTTGGTGATCTTGAGTGGGAGATCCTGGGGTTGTTGCCCCTGGGTGGGGGGGCCAGCAGGATCACGGGGGCCCTTAAGGCCGGCCGTCCCCCCCCCTCGCTGGAACACTCCACCTTCCCTGCCAACCCCTCTTTTATCCCTCCCCTTTCCCTCCAATGCCAGCTTCCCCTCCCCTCCCTTCCTCAGTGTGGTTTTCGGGCCTGGGTCGTGGGTCCCTCCCTTCTGTGTACCCCCATGAGGACCCGCGGCAACCGAAGGATGCCTCCCCTCCTGCTCCTCCCTCTCCACTCCCACCCCTTCCTGGGCAGCTACTCTTTTTCTGCTGTATGCCCTACAGTCCAAGACCGTAGTCCCCCATAATGCCCTCCCCCCCCAGGCTTCAAGCAGCCTATAGATGTCCCTTCCCCGCTCCCCCCCTCCCCTCCAAGAGTAGAGAGACTAAAGTGGAGAGATTCCTATTCTAATTATAGCAAACCTTAGTCTTTAAGTATCCCTTAAAGATAAGTGCCTCCATTAAAATTACCCATTCGTGAGTCTGACTTTGATATCGACACTAATCAATTATGCTGGGTCCCTCATAATACAGTTTGATTATTCTATTTTGACAGAAATAAAGTGAGGAGTTTTCAGTGTTCTGTGTTGTCTGTTGTCTAAAAAGGGAATGGAGTTGATTCAAGAGTGATAATGGGGTTTTGTGAAACCTAAAATAAAAAAAATAAAAAAAATTAAAAAAAATTAAATAATAAAAAAAAATAATAAAAAAAAAAAAAAAAAAAAAAAAGAAGGGGGGGGGGGGAGAGCAGAAGGGAGGATTCGATGCTGAGCCATAGATAGGAAGAGTAAAGTAATGTGAAAATGAAAATAAAATTTTGCTTATAAAAGTGCAGGAAAAGCTCACAGTCTCGTTTCAGTACACCCTGCATTTGTATGCCGGGCTACGTTACCAGGTCTCAGTTCACAGGTCTCAGTCCACTCTCACGCCAGGGCATCTCACCGCCTCCCCTCCTATTCCTCTGGACCAGCCCGGGGGTGAGAGGACATGTCCATCCCTGTTTCCCCCTCCATCGGGTATATTCTCCCAGCCGGTTGCCCCATGTTCCTCTCATTGAGGGGGCAGGTCATCCAGTTGAGGATTCGGATCCGTGGGAGCCCCAGTGTCTCTGTGAAGGTCGGGACGTCTTCCGGTGTGCGGATGACCGCTTCAGCATTCCCCCGTCGGGCCAGGAGAGCGAAGGGGAACAGCCACCGATACCTGATCCTCTCTTGTTGCAGTACTTGTGTGACCGGGCGTAGAGCTCTCCGTGATTGCAGCGTAAGGTGTGAAAGATCGTTGTAAAGCTCCACCATCTGGCCTTCGAAGCGCCAGGCCCGCTCCGCTCGCGCCCTCAGCATGATGTCGGCTTTAATTTGATAATCTTGGATGCGGCAGATGATGTCTCTCGGCGGGGCGTCGGTTGGTGGGCGTGGGCGTACTGCACGGCTATCCCTCGACTATCCTGCTGGTTCTGTCCTTGCCTGTCCTGCGTATTTGGTACTGCATCCTGCACAGCCCCCGTGCACAGACCCACAGGCCAGGTGAATTCTTACCTGACCACCTCGGCCTGTGGCTATCTGCAAGGGTGAGCAACATATCTGCGCTACAGACTCCCAACTCAGGTAAGACCCTGACAAGAGGTCCTTATGTTGTTCTTTTGTCTACCCCTACAGCGATAAAAGTAGCCGAAGTGACTCCGTGGATACATCACTCCAGGGTTAAACCAGCAGCAGTCGATTCTTGGCAAGTTACAGCAGATCCAGAGAATCCCTGCAAGATCCGGTTAAAGCGCACGACTCAGTCGGAGTGACGAGGAACTTTGTGGATTACAAATTTTATTGTTTCAGAGATTTGGTAAGTGAGTGAGAAGGCCATAATAAAGCCTGTCCGCTCACCGACATATAGTGTATAAGCCAGGAAAAGTCCCGAAGGGACCCCTGTGAAGACGAGCAGAACTCCATTCCCTGCAGCCCTTAGATCCTGGAAGCTGAGGTGCCACGTGGGCAGAGGATGGTACCTTTGGTTATAGAACCCCTATTTATATGCTCAACCGTATTATAAGATTACAGGCGGTGGTTGAGATCATTACTAACGAGACATCACAAGCGCTCAATCTTCTAGCGAAGCATAATACCAGGATGAGGACAGCAGTCTACCAAAATAGATTATATAATAGGAGAACCTAAGTGCTTCAGTCCAGAGTATCAACCTCGTACAATTTGGTTGACTCTCAGGAATGGAGATCCTCAGGGGACCCTAATTAATAAAACGGTATTAGAATCCGTATATTCTTCAGGTGTTCTGCTATTTGATGCGTGTAAGGCGATATCAAGTGGTAGAAAGCCGTGGAATGTATGTGGGGATCTTAAATGGGAGAGGACGTATGGGTCTAACGATAAATATATTTGTCCCAGTAGTAAAAATAAATATGTGAGCCCTAGATGCCCAAATAGAGATTATAACTTTTGCCCATATTGGTCTTGTGTGGGGTGGGCAACTTGGGGACAGACAGTAGACAAGGACATGATTGTGACTAAATTGCCTACCAGCCCATATTGTAAGTCTATGGAATGCAATCCAGTCCATATACTTATAAATAACCCCGACAAGTTCTTAGATAAATATGGTAATTTATTTGGGTTTCAAATTGTTTTGTTGTATTGTATTGTTTATAGGGATAGAGACTGATACGGTATCCTCCCAGACTCAAGTATACCATTCCTTTTATGAAGAGATGAGCATAGATAATAAGATCCCCCATAATGCTAAAAACCTGTTCATTGATTTAGCCGAAAGTATTGCCGGTAGTCTTAATGTTACCAACTGCTATGTGTGTGGAGGTACTAACATGGGAGACCAATGGCCTTGGGAAGCAAAGGAGGTAATGTCCGGTTCTGAGGCAGTTGACCAATTAATATCTACACAAGCCGATTATCATATGAGTGTTAGAGGTAAATCTGAGTGGAGATTAAAGACCTCCATCATAGGTTATGTTTGCATAGCAAGGAAAGGAATGATGTATAATACTTCTGTAGGAGAATTAACTTGTCTAGGGCAAAAAGCTTATGATGATGATACGAAGAATACAACTTGGTGGTCGGCTTCAAATGTCTCAGAACCATCTAACCCGTTTGCTAGATACGCCAATTTAAAGGATGTGTGGTTTGACCTATCCATCACATCTACCTGGAGAGCCCCAGCAAATTTGTACTGGATCTGTGGTAAGAAAGCCTATTCGGAGTTGCCACAGGACTGGGAAGGGGCATGTGTGTTGGGTATGCTCAAACCATCCTTCTTCTTGTTACCTATTGAAACAGGTGAGACTTTAGGTGTTAAAGTGTATGATGTGAATCATAGGAAGAAAAGGGGACCCATAGAGATAGGCACCTGGGAAGATAATGAATGGCCTCCCCAGCGTATTATAGATTATTATGGGCCAGCCACGTGGGCAGAGGATGGTACCTTTGGTTATAGAACCCCTATTTATATGCTCAACCGTATTATAAGATTACAGGCGGTGGTTGAGATCATTACTAACGAGACATCACAAGCGCTCAATCTTCTAGCGAAGCATAATACCAGGATGAGGACAGCAGTCTACCAAAATAGATTAGCCTTGGATTACCTTTTGGCAGTAGAGGGAGGTGTATGTGGGAAGTTTAACCTGAGCAATTGCTGTCTTCAAATAGATGACGAAGGGCAAGCAATAGCTGAGCTTACTAGCCATATGGTTAAACTAGCGCATGTGCCTACTCAGGTATGGAAAGGGTATAATCCAAGTAGTTGGTTTGGTAGCTGGTATGAGTGGTTTGGAGGGCTTAAGGCAGTGGTAGGTGGAGTCCTACTGATTTTAATGTTGTGTCTACTCCTGCCGTGTCTTATACCCTTAGTAGTTAGGTCTGTGCAAAGCCTGATAGAAAATATAGCAGAGAGGAAGGCTGCTGCACAGATAATGGCAATTTATAAATATAAGGCTCTAGATCAGGGAGAACCAATGCAGGAAGATGAGTGTTGAAGATTCACATCATAAGATAAGTCTGGTCTGGTTCAAGGTAACTTGCGGTGTATGCAAACCAAGGTTAAGTGATGCCTCAAGTAATTGTGAAATATCAAGAGGCATCAAAGGGGGGAATGTGGTGGAATCTCGGTAAAAATAAATTTAGTAGGCCGAGATTACCACGTGGCATGTGTACGTGCATATGCTGACGTATCAATCAGTTGGTTGCACGTGGCAAGATACGATCAGTAGTGTACGGAGCATGTGCAAGAATACAGGATGTAGTATTCCCCTCCTCCATTGTGCTGGACAGGCCATGCGGTCAAGCAGGAAGTTAATTCTTATTTGTATTGATTGGTCAAGAGAATGTGCGGGTGGAGCTTAATATGGGAGGAGTTATGTGCCTATATAAGGAGCCTGCACTATTGTCCGGGGCTCAGAACTTGCTGTATTTTGGTGACATTAGTCCCTCTGAGTCCCGATCGGTGATCCAATAAAGAATCTCTTCCTTCCTGAAGAAACCTGTGTCCATCTCTCTGTGCTTGGCTTCCGTCAGTTTCTCCGGTATCAATATGCACACACTACACAAACACACACACACTTTGCATTTAGTATATACAGCATTCACTTTACACAAACAGTGCATTCACTTTACGCACACTACACAAACACTCTGCTTTTATTATATACATACTAGACAAATACACACTGCATCCACTACACACACTAGACAAATACACACTGCATCCACTACACAAACACACACTGCATGCACAACACACACACTGCATCCACAAGACTTACACTAGACAAATACACACTGCATCCACTACACAAACACACACTGCATCCACAACACACACACTGCATCCACAAGACTTACACTACATAAACACACACTGCATCCACTACACACACACTACACAAACACACACTGCATCCACTACACACACACTACACAAACACACACTGCATCCACTACACACACACACACAGCTCCCCTGTCTAAACACACTGCATCCACTACACGTGGCATTCATATTTTATGTCAATCATATTTGATTGGTATGGTTTCACAGGTAACAGTAACAGCATTTTCTCATAAGTCACACGGAAATGTAGATTTAACCTTCGGCAACATTGAAACAGTTAAACTGGTTGAGGTGCATAAATAAGAAGCAGATTTCTAGGAAACATAGGTAGCAAAGTTGTCCTTGGCATATACATTTGATTGCTTCCCCCTGGGTTTGCTTGGAATCAATTGGGCGCCTCTGAGGTTGGCAGTACCCATTCCCAATTCCCCACCTATTAGCAGCGTATTTCCAGTATCCCCACCTCGGGGACATCCCCTTACTACCCCAGTACCTACGTCGTAACAGGATATGAGTGCCCGGTACCTGCGTGGATATTTCATGAGGGACCAGATTCCGTAACTGTGTGTAGTAATTGGAACAGTGTGTCCCCCGGGAGAATAACGTAGGGATTAAGCATCCCCAGGTGTTTCCCCTCTCGGTGGGGTGCCTTTTCGGGGATATCGGCCGTGTCTAATGGACCGCAGCTGTCCGTGGGTTCGTGTCTAAGCGATAGCCTACTGTCGTGTCTATGTCCGTCTGGATTACTGTTCCGGTCACATAAGTCCACCCAAATAGGTATTATTCCGTACTATGTCGTGTGGCCAGGTTTCGATTTTAATCGTTTGAGTGTGAATGGGGTTACCTGTCAGTCAGTGTAATGTCTAGTCAGTTGGGAGCCAGAGTCCTCTGGTGTCTTGTAGTGTGAAAGGTCCGTCAGGTTGAGGATTGGTAAAAGGGAAGTGGGGGTGGGTGAGCGGGGCAGATACAGGAGGGAAAGAAGAGGGGGGTGGGGGTCTGGAGCCCGGGTGAGGTCTCCTCAGTCTAAACAGCTTCCTTGTCTCATCTGTACTGGATATAGTCCGACCTGTCTGCACAGCTCAGATAGCCGCTCCGAGCTCCTTGCCTGTCCCGGAAAATTTACGCGATTCCCCTGGAGACATAAAGTCGCCAGGGGTACCATTGCAGTGCGCACTTATCTGAGCGTCCCTGCAGGGAGGCTGTCAGTATCTCCATATCATAGACGCTCTCCACCTTGTCCACCCATTGTCTGAATGAAGGTGCGGATGTGAGTTTCCAGTGTAGGGGAATCAAAGCCTTTGCAGCATTCAACAGATGAATGGTGAGGGAGTGTTTATATTTCTGCGTGGGTATGGGAGTGTGATGTAAAAGCATTGTCATAGGTTGTAAGGGGATGGGTTCGCCTGTGACTTCTCTAATTTTTGTGTTTATCATCTGCCAGTATGTTACTATGCGCGGGCAAGACCACCATATGTGCAGATTCGTTCCCAGGGCCGTGCCACACCTCCAGCAATCGCCCGCACCAGCTCCAACGAAGTGCCTGAGGGTGTCCGGAGTCCGATACCATAGCGATAATAGTTTGTATCCGGTCTCTTGGATCTTCGAGCTGATCGAGCATTTGTGGGTTAAGTGGACTATCTTGTCCCATTCCTGGTCCGAGAGTTGTGTGCCTGTATCTCTTTCCCACTTGCTCTTGTATCCCAGCGGGCAGGTGTCCTGGACCCCTCTCAGGGATTCGCACATGCGCGATACCCCGTGGTCTATGTGACACCTCTTCGTGCATATCCTTTCAAAATCCGTTAGTTGCCTATGAAGGTGGTCCTTACCAGCTAAGCTGGTGACATACGATTGCACCTGGTGGTAGCGGAAATTGTCTAATTGTGTGGGTCGTGCGTCTCCCATCAGGTCATGGAGGGGCCGGAGTCGTCCCCTCGAGCACCACTGATCCAGGTATATCCAGTCCGCCTGTTGGAAGTTCCGCAGCGCCGTCGGGTGGAGTCCCCCCGCCAGGTTCGGGTTGCATGCAATCGGGGTCAACGGGTTCGGCGATGTAGTGAGCCGGTGGGTGTAGCGGACTTTGCACCAGACATTGAGCGTCGCGTCTATCATGGGGTTGCCAGTCCTCAGCTCTGCGAACGTGGTGCCCCCCAGCCCCAGTCTCGAGGGGATCTTACCCCCCGTTTGCTGTAGCTCCATAGCCACCCAACGCTTTGGGCTCTTGTCAACATGCCAGTCTGTGATCCTGTGCAAGTGTGTGGCTTTATAGTACGTAGATGCCGAGGGCAGTCCCAGGCCCCCGGATTGTTTGGGTCTCTCCATCGTCGACTTGCGGACTCGCGAGGGTCTATGGTTCCAGACAAACCCGCGGATAGCCGTATCTAGTGATTTGAAGAATGATTGTGGGATTAAGAGTGGCAGGGTGGCAAAGAGATACAGCAACCGTGGTAACACGTTCATCTTGATCGCATTAATCCGTCCAAACCAGGTGATGTAGTAGGCCGTCCGATTGTATTTTCCGGAGGAGGGGCAGGAAATTCAGTTGGTATGTTTGTGAAAGGTCCTTCGGTAGCCAGGTACCGAGGTACCGTATCTTCCCCGTGCACCACGAGAAGGCAAATTGGGTGCCGAGTCTGTGGGCATCGCCTTCGTTCTTCATTATCGGCATCGCTTCCGACTTGTCAAGGTTCAGTTTCAGGTTTGACACTTGGCGGAAACCATCAAAAGCCTTTAGTAGGTTGGGCACAGAGACCAGAGGTTGTTCCAAGAAGAACAACATGTCATCGGCGTATGCCGCTACCCGATGTTCCTCTGTGCCCATGCGAACCCCTGTTATACCCCCGTCCTGTCTGACCGCCTCCAGGAAGGGTTCCAGGGTGAGGGCAAACAGGAGGGGGGACAGCCTTGTCGCGTCCCATTACATATCGGGAAAGACCGTGTGAGGGCTCCATTTATCCGTATCCGAGCAGTCGGAGTGGTGTACAGGGCCGAGATCCACGTGCGCATATACGTACCAAAGCCCAGGTGACGCAACGTTTCTTTCAGGTATACCCAATCCACTCAATCAAACGCCTTTTCGGCGTCCGTCGAGAGGAGGACGACGTCTCGCTTCCCGGCTTGTGCGCTATGGATTATGTTCAGTGCCCGAATGGTGTCATCTCGGGCTTCCCTGCCTGGGATGAAGCCTACCTGATCTGGGTGGATCAGGTCCGGCAGCAACCGGGATATCCTCAGTGAGAGGGCCTTCGTGAACAATTTTAGATCTGCGTTAAGCAGTGAGATCGGCCTATAGCTGGCACAGTTACTCGGGTCCTTCCCTTTCTTGGGGATCACCGTGACTATGGCCGCTAGGGTGTCAGAGGGGAACGCACCCCCGTCCCGCAAGGCGTTTAGGCTAGTCAGAAGTCTCGGCAAGAGCTCTTCCCGGAACGTCCGTAGGTACGTCAGGGGGAAGCCGTCGGGGCCCGGCGCTCGGTGCGGTTTCGATCGTTTCATTGCGGCCGCTAATTCTTCTAGGGTGAGGGGGTTGTCAAGCTCCTCCGCGAGTGCCGGTGTGAGTTTACGTGTGACATGTTGAGCCAGGTAATCCGTCACTCGTCGGTAATGGGTTTGTGCTGCAGCTCCCTGTTGGGTCTGGGACTGGTTGTACAGGTCCACATAATAGGACCTGAAAGCGTCCAGAATGCCTTCAGGCATCCCTGTAGTTCGCCCATTTGGTGTACGGATCTTGTGTATGTGTTGGGATCTACGCTTTTCCTGGAGCATCTTCGCCAGGTGTTTACCGCTTTTGTTGGAATGCTCATAGAAGAACCTGGCGGATTTTCGCATGGTGTGCAGCAGGCCCTGGGAAAGGTGATTCGTGAGTGCTCTAGTGCTCTACGGGCTTCTGTGAGCCACAAATGTACGTTGTCGTCTAGTGTGTGCTTATGTGAGTTTTCTAAGTCGGCTATCTGTTTCGTGAGGTCAGTAAGCTCGCGTGCCCTGTCTTTTCTGCGCTGTGTGCACACGGAAATAAAGTGCCCTCGGACAACGCACTTATGGGCTTCCCACAGTGTCAGGGGGGACATGTCTACTGTGTCGTTTTCCTCAAAGTAGTTCCTGATAGTCTGTCGGGCTATGGTACAGGTCCCTAGATCGTCCAGCAGGGACTCATTGAGCCTCCACTGGCGTTCCACGGGTTTGAGCAATGGGGATTTTATTTCCACCGAGACTGGTGCGTGGTCTGACTGGTGAATGAGTCCTATGTTGGCCTCTCGGAGAAGAGACAGGCTTCCCTGGGGCATGAATATGTAATCTATCCTGCTGTATTGTTTGTGCATCGAGGAATAGTAGGAGAAATCTTTGTCCTCAGGGTGCGCCACTCTCCAACAGTCCACTAACCCAGCTTTGGTCAGGGATCGTCGGATCGATCTAAGGCAATGTGCCGGGACCGTACTAGCGCCCCGAGAGGAGTCCATTCGTGGGTCAAGAGGGACATTAAGATCCCCCGCCAGCACCAAGAGGCCTTCCCTGAACCTGTCTAGTTTGATCAGTGTCTTGGCTATAAATGTGTGCTGTTTCCGATTGGGGCTATATATGCACGCGAACGTGTGGGGAACGTCCCTTATGGAGCCTTTAAGGAAGATATATCGACCCCCCGGATCAATGAGTGTAGCCTTGTGTTGGAATTGTACAGAGTGGGCGAGTAGGATCGCCACACCCGCCTTCTTCATGTCTGGGTGGTTGGCAAAGTAACCCTGTGGAAAGCGTCTATTCTCCAGTTTTGGCGCGGCAGTACCTCGGAAATGCGTCTCCTGCAGGAACGCTATGGACACTTTGTCAGCCCAAAGCCTGTGCAACAATTGAGCTCGTTTCTCAGGGAGGTTAAGACCCCTAACATTGTGGGACCATAGTTTAAGCAGCGCCGGTTTAAAGGACTCCATAACCGCCTCGCGAGAGTCCCCCGCCCGGGCTCAATGGGGTATAGTAAGGGTAAGCCTCGTCGGCCGAGTTAGGTATATTCGGGAAGAAGGAAAATTGGGGAGGGAAGGTGTGTGGCAGAGGTGTAGTCAACTGTCTAGGTAGGTAAGTCAGTCGGGAAACGAAAGGCAACAATGAACCTTGGTCGGGAATAGATTGTCGAGGGAACTAAAGTGAAGCCCTCTCCAAACACAGACCAGTATGTACAGTATAGGTCAGTTGCGTGCGGTGCGAGGGAGGCCACCTATGGTATCGGTCGCCTTCTCTGGTAGTTGAAGTCAGTAGCGGACTCCCTCAGCTCCCAACCCGCTGAGTGCATCCACCGTTGGGTCAGAGCCCGGTGTGTCTCCCTGTCCTAGATATCGTGGGGTACCCATACCGGTCCGAGTCACCCCCCCGGACCCCCGAGTCGGCTGTGCAATATGCTGAGAACGGGTAGAGACCTATGATGTCCCGGGCCTAGCCTGTTTAATAGTGGTCGGGGTCCCTACATCCCCTAACTCCGCGTCTATATGGGCCAGAGCACTTCCGGACCCACCCCCCGTTTCCTGGAGTGGGTACATAGCATACAGTGTTAGGGGGGATCCCCTCGTCATACTGGGTAGCCAATTTTTAGGACTAATAAACGAAAACATTATCTAAAACCTGGTAAAACATGCACATAACATTCAGTTTCACGGGCTGAAAATCTTACCATCCCGCACTATCTACAAGTTCCCCCGGAGACGCAGTCGTTCCGCACCGCGTCCGACTCCGCACCCGCCAGAGCAGGACCTACTGCCGGAGCCCAGTCGGCCGCGTGTGCGTCTCGGGCGCGTGGCCAGGTCCCCCTCCCCCCTGCCCGCACCCCCCCCTCCCCCGGCCCCAGCAGCGGCCCGTGGCCTTATCATATCAGTCATATTGTAGGTAAAGTTTGGGAGGTCTTCGGCCCCCATACCCATATCTCGTGGCCGGTGGAGGGCAGTGTCCAGCAAACATCCCATCCCCCCGCCGGGGTTGGGTCCCTGGGCCGACATGGCCGTCCCCCCAGTGATCGTCCTGTACCCGCCACCCCACCTGTTGTATCCCCTGCTGTGGGTTTGCAGGACCCCGTATTGGTCACCCGCTAAACTGCCTCGGAATGCTTAGCCTCTCCCGTCCCATACCCCTCCCCAAAACATCGGTCCCCCAGGGGTGGGAAGACCCCAGGGATGTCTCGGGGTCTCAGTCCCAGGGAGGGAGGGGGGGGTGAAAGCAGTACATACCCCTGGCGTACAGTCCCGGTGTCTCTGGGCCACTGCGTTTCCCTCTATGTGGTGGGAGGTCACGAGCGGTCCGCCGCTCAGGCATGGCAGGTAAAAAATGGTGTGCAGGTTGTTCGTCGGTGGGGGTTCTGCGTCTCCGGGGCCCGACCGTAGCTTATTCCTCCGGCGCGACCGGGCCACCTCTGCGTTGGGGGGGAGGGGGGGGTTCCAGGCATGGTTCCCCCTCTGAGCATGTCGGCCGGGGTTGTCGGACCAGTAGGCCTTGCGGGTGGATAGTCCAAAATCCAGTTAGGTACAGGCATGTCCGGTAGGCCCAGCGCGTGTAAAAAGCGTGGGACTTCTGTGGGCCATCTCAAGACGTGCCACATATTTCCAATTCTTGCTTGTAAACTGAACGGGTATCCCCATTTATAGTGAATCCTCTTCTCTTGTAGCGCATTTGTGATCGGCTTTAGGGCTCGCCGTGCATCCAAGGTAATGGCGGACAGATCTTGGTATAGCGCAATAGGCGATTCCATGTACCGGAGTGAGCGTTGCGTTCGGGCAGTCCTCATGATGGCCTCCTTTAGCTGAAATGACCGGAGACAGCAGATCAGATCTCTCGGTTGGCCATCCCTGCGCGGGGCTCTGAGCGCCCTGTGTGCCCTCTCGAGTCCAAAGTCCGGTGGGGCTGCATCACCCATGATTTGGGCAAACAGGCCTTCAAGCAGCTCCCGCGGCGATTCACCTTCAGATTCCGGCATGCCCCTAATGCGTATGTTATTACGCCTGCCTCGATTATCAAGGTCCTCCACTTGGCGTCTCAAATCTAGTAAGATATTGCCCTGCCTTGTGGCTGCCAGCTCTGATGCCCGGTGGTGCTGGGTGGCCTGCAGTCTATGTACCTCCAAATCGTCCACTCTCTGTTCCAGCACCGCTAGGTCGCGCCTCACTGCCGTGATTTCCTCACGCACAGCTGCTCGGAGCTCCGCAATGAGTTCCGCCTTATCCCCCCTCGTAAGCATGTTTGCCGCAATAGCCGCCATGTCCGCGGACAACTGGGTGAGAGTGTCTGTCTGAGTGTCTCTTGCGGGGGATCCCCGTGGGGAGGCAGTGTGGCAGCTCGTACCTGGGGACGCGGGCGCCATATTGTTTGGGCCTCGTGCGCCGGCCAGCGGTTGCGGTGTGGAGAGGTAATCGTCCATAGGTCCCGTCGGGTGTCCCGAGGAGGGTAATGCCGGGCCGGGAGTAGCCCCTTTCTTAGTTCTCCCCATCAGCGTGGTTGTGAGGGAGTTTAACGCTTCGTTATAGGGGCTTTAGCGGGTTAGGGCCTGGGAGCTCAGAAAGCGTGCGTCCTACTCCATCTGCAGCCAGGCCACGCCTCCCGTGGCATTCATATTTTGTGCATTTACCTTTAGAAATTATTATTTTCCAAAATGGTAAATGTACAGAATATCGGCAAATTATATCGGCTATCGGCCTGAAAGTTTACAGAATATCGGTATCGGTATCGGCTCTAAAAAATCAATATCGGTCGATCTCTAAAATAAGAATAATATATATGTGAGATAACATTAAGTGGTCTTGCTATGCAAGAACACTTAATTACATTGGCTCTCAGATCCAGGACACTCCCATACATGATAAAATAATCCCTCCTCTGTGCCTTGGAGATAATTGGATCAGGAACTGTACTAATCTAATCCAATTATCTCCAAGCACAGAAAAACATACTTTTTCCCAAACACCCCAAAAGTGCCTTAAAAATGATTAAAACCCGGGGGGCGGGGCCAAGCCAGCAAGCAGAGCAGACACACAAAAGCTGAGCTCCCGCTGCAAATCCCAAGAATCCACGCAAATCACCAAATCCGAGCTGCACACTCACCTGAGCTTATGATACCTGAACTCAGGAAGACGCGGTGAGAAGCCCAATACGAAAAACTAGCACTTTGGAGCTCGGGAAAACAAGATGGCTAGCTGGGGCCTGCAAGCGATTGAGAGGGGGGGAGACAGCTGCTCTCCCCGACCACAAATCAGCGATACAGCCCCACAAATGTCCTGCTCCCCCCCCCTGGACCGGTGGGGGTTATCCCGGTCCGACTCCAAGAAGACAAACATGGGTCGAGACCCTCAGAGGAAAAGCGGGAGAGCTGAGAGACGAGGCGCGGCCCAGCAATATGGCTGCCGCCACGTGCGCTCAAAGTCAGACCTCAAGACCAAGCTAGAGACGAATAGCAGAGAAGGAACAACGAAAGGAGGTACGCAGACCGTCTAAACACCCACCCGAGGGACTGTTGCCACTCTCCTGGCGCAAACACAAACCTCCCCATGCTGTCAGAGTCAGAGGAGGGCGACACAAACGACGAAGATCCCAGCGGGCACGCATATCCAAGCGACTGACCTTACCGAGAACAGTGCACCGCCGAAACAAAGACACGTTCCCTTCTCATCCTAGCACACCAACCTGGCAAGCAGAAGGGGCCCTCGTGGAGCGACAATCAACCCAGCGCGGGGACCGGGCAACACTGAAAAGACCCAAGAAGTGCCCTCCGAGTCCACTCCACTCAACCAGCATGGACTTAAACACACAAACGGACACGCCACCGGGCAAGCTCCTGGTAAATCTGCGGGACTCTGCAACACCCCAGCAGGGGGTCGGCTGACCCAGGCGAAGCGCGGATGCACAAACCTTGGCAAGACACAGAGACTGCATTGTTCCACCGTAAATCAATATTATTATAGTATTTTATTTAGGTGCATAACCTGTAGTTTGCTTTATTTAGTTGCCGTTTTTGTTTACTCTAGGGCTACACTTGCATGTCTTTATAGTTAATCTATAATCTATAACCTTACTGTAGCACATACAACCGTACTAGCACTAACCAATGCTTAGATGTGAGATAAGCTTGTTACCTATTATATGTTCTGTCTCTCTAGCAAACACAAGAGTCCATACTTGTCTTACCTGGATAGCCCACTACTACTTGGCTACGATTATTGTAACTGTCTAGGCTGGGATAATGTACCTCAACTTGCTAAGTTTAACTACCCTGATCCTGTCTCTTACTCTTACTTTTATTAATAATCAGTTTGGATATAACTCTGTGTCAAGCGATAATAACCTAAAAAATGTACAACGTTTTCTTCACTGCCTAATTATTGCAAATCTTTGTTTGACTCTGCATGCTCTTGCTGTTGTGGCATGGTATGCTATATGTGATTTTACATGCACTAATAAAATAAAGAATAAAAAAAAAAAATTATTAAAACCCCACAACAGTTACACCCCCTGATAGCCCTGATCTGGGTGACCAACATCTCCAAAAATCACTCAGTTCAGTTCAGGGGTTCAGGAATTTCCTGGAAGTCATTTATTTGACCGACTGTATGCATGGTCCCATGCCCAAAACAGTTCCAGAGAATCAGGGCTTGCGGTCTGTATAGTTCGGTAGTTTAAAAACCAAACAAACTACCGAACATAGCCAATGTTCTTACCCTGGAGCTTGTTTCCCTTATTCATGGGAACGTTTCCACCGAACAATGTCTTTCTAAGTGCTGTAGAACCGAACACAGGCGATCATGGAAGTCCAGCGGTGTTCGGGAGTTTCAGTGTCCGAAAATAGTTTCATGAACTCGACGACCAAACACTGCTGACTGTGTTCATGCGAACAATATGGCCGCCATCATAGGAATTGCGGCCACCCAGATGAACACTTAGAACACTGCGGTGGAAATTGCTACAAACTATCAATTAAACGTAACAAGCTCCAGGGTGGTCTCTGGTTCGTGCGGTTGTTCGATAACCAAACTATATAATCCCAATGGCACAAATAGAGTCTTTTTAAAGTATTTTATTGCAGGGGCCATAGTCCTGGGGGAGGAGGCTGGTAAGCAGACTCCTCCAAAAGCCTGTGGCGAGGTTCGCCACAAATAGATATACCAGTTTCTTGTGAAACTACTTGGAGCAAGCACGTCCATACTTAACCTTTAAAGCACACAAAGTCACACAGAGGACAAACATGGTTGATATACTAATAAGATGGCAGCTGAGGAGCTTAGACACTTTCTCAACATTCACAGTCCTCCCTTTTCATTCTTAACAGATCCTGTTAATAAATGAATTAATAAATTGTTCCGTGACAAGATGGAGTTTGTTGCATAGCGATCCATGTGTTCATTAATTTCTGTTCATGTGAATCATCATACATTGCATTATTCAGAGTTTCCAGGTCTTTTAAATTAGGGAATTCTTCACCTTCCAACAAAGGCATTGCGTGGCTAGTGGCAGTACACTTTACAATCAGCGCCTTAATTAGAAGAAAGAAAACACATACAATAACAAACAAAGCCACAATCACAAGGGCGTGTCTAGCAGGCGAGCTGAGCAGTTGCATGGAGTAACTGCTCCCGTAACACCGAGCCCATATATCCGAACAAATGACCGTAACAACTCGGATACTTATACCAGCAGGAAGATCTTAGCTGGGTGACCCACATGGCGCCTTCAAAACAACTAAACATAACGGACCCGGTTCGCCAGAGTGCCAAAAAATACAGTTTCAAGCTGCTGCAACATGGTGATTACCACGCAGCACACTCACCTGCATCAGAAAGTCCATCGGAGTCAGAGCCCATGGCGTTCCTGCCTGAAGACTCTCCGGTTACGGACAAAAGCTTACAGATGATGCTGCTTCAAGTTCAAATAACGCTACAAGCTGATTACCAAAAATTGGCAACGGATCTCTGCAAAGAAATGGCGGACCTAGGAGGCAGAACCAGCCACCTAAAGCATATGGCTGAAGAACTCTGCGCGGCCCATTACTAGTTCACGGACAGGCTGCAACAACTGGAAGATGACCACGTTGCCCTAAAACATAAAATAGCGGACATTGAAGACAGGGCGAGAAGGAACAATATCTGCTTTAGGGGCATTGCTGACTTGGTGTCCAATGACGAACTACCGAAATTCCTCTTGGCCCTATGCAAGGTTTTGGTGCCACACTTGGAAGACCATGCAAAATTGGTGACTGCTCGTGTACACCACCCCCTGATCGACAATGGGATGCTCCGCTGAGCTTCTTCCCCTCGGTCACGCTCTGTGCATAGTCTGCACGGACTGTCTGTATATACCTCGTTTCATGTTTAGTTTATTGTTACCATTTTACTTTTTGTTAACCCCGCTTCCTTTAATCTCTCAAGATGCCCTAATGAGCCCACTACCTCAAATACCGAGGCCCACCTGGTTAAAAACCATGGACCCAAAAAGGAGCCTAAGCGAGTCCTACACTTACTATGACAACCACTACTACACCTATACCAGCTCACTTATTGAGCCTAGTTACCAACACATAGAAGGGAGAAAGCAGGGTGTTTTGAGACAACGGAGCTGGACATAGAGGTATAACATCCCAAATACTTACGGCTGATCGGCTAAACCCAGGAAAACCATTTCTGCACACGTAAACCAAATTATAGACTAAGAAATACCCACAAGATTTTCACGCTCTTTCCCCCCACAAATTGAAGGAAATCTCCATATTCTGGGCTTTCCAATTAAACAAACAGTACACAGATGATCAGGGCCATTAACTTATAGTAGTGGGAACATTGAGTGGAATCCTAGTTACTCTTGTCTCACTCTACGCTCCTAATGAAGCACAAATCCCCTTCCTTTGCAAAGCCCTTCAGAAAATAGCTTCCATCAGGCAAGGTCACACAATAATATGTGGTCACTTTAATTACACATTAGATCCGACATAGACATTAAGCGGGAGGGAGACAGGCGTCCCCACCCAAATGCTTACTCGAACAGTGAATCCTTGTTCATCTTATTACACGTACATGATCTGTATGACACGTGGCGGTGCAAGTACCTGACAGGGAAGGACTACATCTTTTTCTCCCAGGCTCACCTCACTTACTCATGTATAGACTTATGCGTGGTGGATAAAGCTACCCTGACCGACATTGCGGTGGTCTCCGTGGGCGCCAGATCATGGTCGACCCACGCCCCCCTAACGATACTTTTCAAAGCTCTGCATCCGGCGAGGGGTAGGGGAAAGTAGAGACTGAATGAGATGCTGCTTGAGGATAGCATAGCCAAGCCAGCCATAACCAAAGCATTAGAAGACTATTTTGTACATAATACCAGCAATCAGATGTCTGTGACCTCCATATTGCTTGCTCATAAGGCAGTCATGAGAGGTGTATTTATCCAGCTAGGTGCCAGGAAGAAAAGAATGATGAATGACACCCAAGCTCATTTGCTCAAAGAGCAAGTTGACCTGGAAAATCAGAATAAACATGGTCCATCTAAACCATGGGTAGTCAACCTGGTCCCTACCGCCCACTAGTGGGCGTTTCAGGATTCCAGGTGGGCGGTAGGGGTTTCGGCCACACAACAAGCTAATGCTAAATCCTCCTTTTGAGAGAGTGGGCGGGCGGGCGCGAGTGCACAAACACAAATGAAAGTATGAACACGCAAACTCATGCAAGCACGAGAATGCGTGCACGCGAACAAGAGAACGTGGGAACGTGCAACACGTGGGAGGAGGAAGGGGAGGAAGCAGGCACAAGCTGAGCAGAGCAGTTGTAAAATAGGAGAAAGAAAAGTTATAGGCAGGACAAGGAAAGAATTGTAGTTGGCTAATAATAATAAGTAGGCTAACTAGCGCAGCCTTACTTTTGTACATTGCCATAAAGAAGGTAAAAGAAAAGCATAAAAAAAGGAGATAAAAATGAAAAGATCAAAAAAAAAAATTAAAAAAGGTAAGAAAATTTGAAAAAAGGGGATAAAGGAGGAGAGTACTTGTAAAAAGCAGAAAGAAGGAGCAGAGTACTTGTAGAATAGGAGAAAGAAGGAGCAGAGTGCTTGTAGCATAGGAGAAAAAAGGAGCAGAGTACTTGTAGAATAGGAGAAAGAAGGAGCAGAGTGCTTGTAGAATAGGAGAAAGAAGGAGCAGAGTACTTGTAGAATAGGAGAAAGAAGGAGCAGAGTGCTTGTAGCATAGGAGAAAGAAGGAGCAGAATACTTGTAGAATAGGAGAAAGAAGGAGCAGAGTGCTTGTAGAATAGGAGAAAGAAGGAGCAGAGTACTTGTAGAATAGGAGAAAGAAGGAGCAGAGTGCTTGTAGAATAGGAGAAAGAAGGAGCAGAGTGCTTGTAGAATAGGAGAAAGAAGGAGCAGAGTACTTGTAGAATAGGAGAAAAAAGGAGCAGAGTACTTGTAGAATAGGAGAAAGAAGGAGCAGAGTGCTTGTAGAATAGGAGAAAGAAGGAGCAGAGTGCTTGTAGAATAGGAGAAAGAAGGAGCAGAGTACTTGTAAAAAAAAGGAGAAAGGTGAAATGTTTCGTATGATGTCTTGCTTACTAATCAATTACCTAACCTTGTTACCCTGCATTACTGTTACAGTGCCTATCCTGACTGTTGTGGCTGGACGAGATTGTTTAAAACTGGAAACGCACCAAAAATAAAGAATTATAAAAAAAAAAAGGAGAAAGAAGGAAAATAAAAAATATAAATAGGAATAGGAGAGAACTATTGTTGGCTAATAATAGTAAGTGGGCTACCTAGCTCAGCCTTCCTGCTGGGCATTGACATAAGGAAGGTACAAAAATATAAAAAAGGGGAAAAAAAGGAGGGTGGAATTGAGGAAGGAGAGAAGGGGAGCTGATGCACAGATGAGAAATCATGTTTTGAGCAAACAGAGACCTTCGTTTGTTCCTTACGAAAATCGAACCAGATATCAAATATTTAGTCTCGCAGCATCAGGCTCAAGGATCTCATTAATCACTAGTAAAGGTAATTTCAATTTGCTTTGTTTTCTCATTAAACTTTATAAAGTTAAAAACATTATAAACATGCATAAAGTAGAAATAAAAAGAGAAATGTACGTACATTTTTTTAAACACCCTCCTTTCTAAAAATTATTCCGCACTTGTGCGAAAACTGGTGGGCGGTAAGGATATTTTTAAATCAAGAAAGATCCATTAGTGGGCGGTAGGTAGAAAAAGGTTGACTACCCCTGATCTAAACTAATAACCAGGAAGCTAGATAAAGTACGAAACGACCTACATGCAATCTCACTGCTTACAACTGAATGACATATGAGATCACTGAGACTAACATTGTACACCCAAGGGAACAAGGCAGGTAGACTATTAGCAAATAAACTGAAAAACAAATACACGCAAACTAAAAATCCCTTCATCCATTCAGAAAACCGAACAAAACTGTGTAACCCCCATGATATAGTGAACACATTAGCCAGATACTACACTAAGCTCTACAATCTGCGTAATGACACCGCAGTACAACAACCCGCTGATGAGGCTATCCTTGCCTTTTAAGACTCAGTAAACTGCCCAATCTACCTACTGAAGGCTGACATTAAACTCTACGCCAAACTGCTAGCATCCCGATTAAAACTATATCTCTGTCAGCTGGTATCTGTAGAACAAGCATGGTTTGTTCCTGGACGACAAGTAGGAGACAATACGAGACAATTTATTAATTTAATGGATTGGGCTGCCTCCACTAAGCAAACGGGTGTATTGATTGTGCTCAACGCTAAAAATGCGTTCGATAGTCTCAATTGGGCCTACATGCAAGCCACGTTTCTGAAAATGGGAATACCTTGGGCATTTGTCACTAGTATCCAAGCCCTGTATGAACAAGCCCTGTACCGAAAGCTAAAGTCTTTAACTCTGGTTTTGCTATCCAAAACATTCACAATTTCCAATGGCACGCGCAAGGGATTTCCACTCTCTCCGTTAATAATCATCCTTTGTTTGGAGCCCCTAGTTCACAAAATTAAACTCACAGCAACCATAGCAGGCCTACAAACCCCGTCAGGTGAACAAAAGCTGGCATTATTTGCCAAAGATATTTTACTATTCCTTACAAAGTTGGCAAAGTCTCATACTATGGGGGGGCGGGGCCGGGCCGCCGAGCAGAGCGGCAGCCATCCGCTCTGGCTCCGACATTGAACGGCACAGAAGTTTAGAAAAAGCTGAAATAACTCAAAACTGCTATATGAAATCATACCCATTCGGAGCAACGGGAGCCGGGGCAGCATACAAGTAGAGCCAAAAGGTTAACAAGCAGCCGCTCCACACACGGCAGCCGCGAAGCTCGACTGACCGGCACATGCACTCACGAGGAAACGGCGGAGCTCATGAGGTAACGGAGGGAGAGGGAAGGACGCCGGCCCGGCCCCGCTTCCCCCCCCTCGGCCGGTGGGGGTAATCCCGGCCCATGAGTCAGACCTTCAAAGGCTGGGGGCGAAGGCCCGCGCGGCGCGGGGCCCCTCCCCAACGGAGTACCAAGATGGCGCATACACACATGCGGCTGTGAGCCACGCTGGGTCACCTGGACTCCCAGGATGCCGGATCCCATAGAGGGACCACTCGGAGCAGAAACCTGCATGACAAGGAGCCGGTCTGGGCCCCAGGATTTGGTGGTGGTCCAGGGGCAGACGCCCCCAACTCTGCGAGCCCTGCGGCGCCGTGGTGTGCTGACCCCCAGCGGACCGGTGGCTGGAGAGACTCACAGCGGCGCCGAGCGTGTGGCCGGAGGAGGGCGAGGCGACAAAGGACTGGAGCTCCAGCAGAGGTCAGCAGGGGTTGGGGAGGTGCAGGGGGCGGGTGGCCCGCGGACTTTTCAGGGGTGGGAGGCCGCCGGCCTGCTCCCGACCCTGAGTGCCCACAACGCCAATAGACTCTCTGATGCACGGCGGGGGCAAGCCCTGGGTGGAACTGAGGGGATCTGCCATGTATGGGACGCTGGGGGACCCAAGCAGTGAGCGACCAGCTCGAAACACGCAAGACCAACCGAGAAGCTACATACCGTGGAATGAGGGATCCCCCCACAGCGGAGCTGATAAACCGCTTCCAGAGAAGGGACTCACCGTTTTTAACACTGACAGACCTGGACTATGCCACCGGGACCTTAACCTGCGGTTATAGCACTATTACAGGTTTTTACCTGCCAGCCTCTGTCTGAGTTAACCCGTGTGAACGTGTGGCAGAGGAGCACGAAGATGAGTTTTTTCACTTGTCACCAAAGACGTAGACAGTCTTGCTGACAAGCTTTGCACTGTGGAAACAGATCTATGTAAAGAGACTCTTCATAGTGCATTATAAAAGGTGCGCTACTATGTTCCAGCGAGCAAGACTGAAAATCAAGTTCTCACCATTCTTTTATTACAGGACTGTAAAGTGTCTTTTTTTTTTTTCCCCTACTATTCACAGTCTGTTTACTTGTTTTAAACTGTTTAGGTTATATTTGTCTATATCTGCCAGCTTGTAGGTCTACTATCCTACAAATGAGTCAGATTAAGTTGACCATTATTTGTACTAACGGTGTAAGAGTATAGCAATTATTTTCTTTATAAATGAGGGACATTTGAAACATGAAAACCAGACAGCCCTCTGAAGCACTAAGACACACTGAGAGTTAACCAGTTACTACCAGTTATTACTTAACACAATAGTTATCATGACAAAGCATCGCAGAAGGGCACAACTGTTGATACCATCTTATTGTTTTTCTTTCTTAAGTGCAACTCTGAGGTCCAACGAAGTAAGGATGCTGCAAGCTTGTTCGTTCTCTAATAGTTTATCATTTAGACATACCTGCCTAGTTTACTATGCCTTTAAAACAAAAAATGTGCAAGTTTTCCATGCCACTGTTTAACCTATCTATGTTTATATGTAAACGTACGCTGTTGTGGCGCATGACCATGCTCTGTACTTACCTGCACAACAAAAATAAAGAATTCAAAAAAAAAAAAAAAAAGTCTCATACTATAAAAATAATGGTACAAAAACTCAGGGCCTACCTTTACGACTGCCTAGAGATCAAGTCCAATCCCTAAAACAGTCATTCCCATTCGATAGGTGTAAGTCCTCCCTGAAATATCTGGGTATTAGACTAACTAAATCACACCGCCACCTACTCGAAGAAAACCACGTAGCTCTTACACACAAGCTCAGATTGCAATTAGATCAGTGGAGTAACCACTAAATCTCATGGCTTGGCCGCATTAATACCATCAAGATGATGGCCTTACCACATGTCCTCTACCTCTTCTGAACACTCCCTATACCAATCCCGAATAAAATCTTACAGCAACTCCTATCCATCTTCAATGCACACATGTGGAAAAGGAAGCCTCCAAGGGTTTCCAAATGGCTGACCTGGCTTCCTCTCCACAAGGGAGGTCTGGGAGTACCGAACATCACCATATACTATAGGGCTTCCATAATGGCACTAGGCCTGGACGTGATCACACACACCTCGTCCCCTGTCTGGCTCCCTTTGGAGAATTCCTGTTTAACCCCATGTCACCTGAACTACCTGTTATGGACGATGACTGTACCCACGGGTGGGCAGTCCAAGGTGTTACCCTCCACCTCCTATCTTTTGAAGAGTTGGAAGAGATAGGCTTCACAACTAATGGGACAAACCAACCTCGCATACTACGCTCCCTTACAGGTACTAAATGCTCTCTGAGGGGATCCCTTTGGGTAATTGGGTAAAGGGGGGGTGGGTTGACACATGTTCACTCATTACTTGGTCCACAGGGTCTCAACGATTTACCGGATCTACTCAAGGAATTTTCCTTGCCCTCCAGGGAAATGTTTACCTGCCTCCGTATCAAGCACACAATACAACAACTGCATATGCAAAAGGTATCCAATCCTTGCCTGACAACATTTGGCCTGTGCTGCACAGGGCAACGGAAAACATATAAACCTTTGTTGGCACACTACACTGCTTTTGGCGCAGCAGACGCACTGGTCAAGCATAAGTACATGCTACAATGGGAAAATGATCTTGGGCTAAGCTTTCCCTTGCCACTCTGGTTGCAATCGATACAACTTATAAATGCCTCCTCCAGTAGCTTATCACATTAGGAAGCATTTTCCAAAATATTAATGAGATGGTATCTGGAACTTTCCTCTGAGCTCCTAAACAGGGCATTGTATCAGGTCAATGACATAATGGATGAGCTGGTGGCCAATGATCATGATGCAAGTAGGAGCAGGAATTCAAGGCGCATTGTGCTGGGAGGGGTGTCTTGCCATCCATCTGCTGGATAGCTGCAAGAAGCATAGACAAACGAACCTTGACCTATTTGTGGCCAAAAAAATGAGGCAGGATGTTGACCCTGGAGCCTCCACATCCATCAGTTAAGCCTTTTTTTTTTGGACTGTCACTTTAATTTGGTAATTTTTTCTTTAATTTATTGGGTGCAAAACCCTTAGTTTCTTTTTCTTTTTATTTATGCTGCTGTGTGCAGTTCACAGCAAGTAAAAAAAGTTTTTAAATTCTATTGGTGTTGTGTCTTTTTTTCAAAGTTGTTTCCCTATCCCTATCTTCCCCATGTTAAACTGCCCCCATTTAGCGCTATTTCGCTTAGCACTCATAGCGGTTGGAACCTATCTACAGTGTTAAGCGGAGTACTCCTGTAGTTGACAGAAATGCACAATCCTATAACAATATAGCAAGACATACAAAAACATTACAACCTTTCCTCCAGAAAAGTTCAGCACAAAAAATATTTTATTTTTCTAGGGATTATTGTGCCTGTTGGAAGACTAACTTGTTGATTTCCTTGGTACCAGAACAAGCTTTAACCCCTTCAGGACGGAGTCAATAGTGCACGTTCTGATCAAAACAAAACGTAAACAAAAACTGGAATTTGCACTATATGTCTGTTCACCCGTAGTTCCCCTCTTTCAAATTATATGCACCCACACTTATTATATATCGTTTTGTTCAGGAGAAACAGGGCTTTAATCTATCACTAACTATTCATATATGGAACATAATTTATTATGAATAAAATTTAAAAAAATGTGAGAAAATAAGATTTTTTTTAAAATTTGCATTTCTGTCTGACATTTTAACTGTGAATGTCATAACCGGTTTTAGTGCCAAAAATGCACATATTTGTAATCAGCGATGTCTCACGAGTACAACAGTACCCCCCATTAACAAGTTTTACGTTGTTTTGGAAAGTTACAGGGTCAAATATAGAGCATTAAATTTTCAAATTGAAATTTTCCAGATTAGTAATGTTACCTTTGAGACGGTGTGCTAGCCCAGGAATGAGAATTACCCCCATAATGGCATAGCATTTGAAAAAGTAGACTTGCCAAGGTATTGAAAGTGGGGTATATTTAGTCTTTTTTAGTAGCCACTTAGTCACAAACACTGGACAAAGTTAGCGTTCATATTTGTTTTTGTGTGAAAAAAACAAAAAACGAATATTTGGCCAGTGTTTGTGACTAAGTGGCTACTAAGAAAGACTGGACATACCCCACTTGCAATACCTCGGGTTGTCTACTTTTGCAAATGTTATGCCATCATGGGGGTAATTCTCAATCCTGGGCTACCATACGCTCTCAAAGGCAACATAACCAATCTGGCAAATTTCAATGTGAAAAAAATGAAATGCAAGCCTTATATGTGACTCTCTAACTTTCCAAAACACCATAAAACCTGTACATGGGGGGTACTGTTATTCTCGGGAGACTTCACTAAACACAAATATTAGTGTTTTAAAATAGTAAAACATATTACAACAATAATATAGACCATAAAAGTGCCGTTCGCTTGTAAAAAATGTGAAAAACGTCACTTTTACTTAAAATATCATCGTTGTTATACAATTTACCAGTTTGAAACACTAATAATTGAGTTCAGCGAAGTCTCCCGAGTAAAACAGTACTCCCTATGTACAGGTTTTATGGTGTCTTGGAGAGTTACAGGGTCAAATATAGTGCTTGCGAAATAAATTCTCTGCACTTTCTCCCTGTGTTCTCAGGCATGTCAATCAAATTTTAATTAATCAAATCACATAATTACGTTAAAAGATTATTTAAATATACACGTAGAATTTGGGGGCGGGGCCGGACCGCCGAGCCGGCCGGTCGCATGCAGGATCAGCTCCGGCAGCCAAACACTAACAAAAGGCTTATTTGAGCGAAATATGGCACAAAACCTGCCGGTAATGGTGGCCCTCGCTGGGCAGAGAGCCCTGGGGTCCAGGGTGAGGCTGGCCCTACAGGCTACAGTCCCCTGGAGGAAGACACCTACCCGACTTACTCAAGGCCTACTCCAGAGGCGAGCGGGACGGACGGCCGCTGCCCTGCCGCTTACTGCCCGGGCCTTGAAGTCGGACCCGTGAGGGTACCGGCCCCGTTCCCCCCCCTATGGACCGGGGGGGTGATCCCGGTCTACAACCTTGATGACCAATCTACTAAGCCTGTACCTCGAATCTCCCGCCTGTGCTGCAGACCTCATGTCAGGCCTAAGATGGCCGCCAAACTACCAACATATGAAAGCCCTGAAACGCAAAGAAACAGAAAACACTCTAACGCTGAATTGGGCCTCCCCACGACCAATATGGCGGATACGAGAGGCAACCTTAAAATGGCGGCGCAACCAGAACAAAGCTACACTACTGCCGAGCGACTGTCCAGAAAAGCAACGGGGATCCTCACCACAACGTAGCTACCAACTTACCCACACACAGACGGGGATTCCCAGCTCCTGCGGCAACGTGCAGGCTGGACTTGCCACCCGGTCCATCAAGAGGCCAGGCTGCTACTCATACCGACCTACACGACAACACAGCAACCCGACCACATCCAGCTGAGAACCGCACAACGGAATCTCATAAGGGGAGAGCACTCACACATCTTACCGGTGACCATGATGGACTCATTGCTGCCGTGCCGCACACCCTGCAGATCGAGGGCTGGACAAGCAAGAACTGCCACAGCATGAAGTGCCAAAGGGACTCTCTCTCAAGGTCTGAGCTGCACTGAGCTGCTCACTTTTCAGCAGCTATAGGATGCCAGTCTAATTTTGTATAGCTAAATGTGCCTTATGACAAAGTTACGCTGCTTCCTAATTACAAATCTATTTTAATTCTTATGACCTCTCTGTGGACAAACATTACTAGCCTGTGTACTAAAATACTCCCTGTCTATATTAACCATCAGTACACTCAGACAAATGCTATGCTTGAATATGTCTACTGATTACATTAACATACATTAACATGCATAGAATCATATTTTAACCTGCCATACTATGCATACTTATGCAGTATAGTTTAAGCAACTACTAATCTATATAAAAATGTGCAAAATATTCTACATGCCAACCAACTTGCGAATGTTTGTTTGTATGCTTGTCAAAGATGTTGGTGCATGACGAGCCCACTTGTTATATTTTCATGCACACAAAAATAAAGAATTTAAAAAAAAAAAATATACACGTAGAATTTTAATATATATGCATTTATAGGTATTTAAATTCTACGTGTATACTAATGTAATCTTTTATGTAATTATATGTATTTATCTATTTATATATATTTGCGGTTATTTGTATTTTTATATATAGATAGATATACCGGTATATAGAATGTCATTCTAAGTGTATTTTGTTACCGATATATATATATATTAATAACAAAATACAGTTAGAATGAAATTACATATGCATATATAATTTATATTAAATTTTGTTTCAATATTTTATTTATATTAATATTAAAATACACTTTGGATGACGTTACATATATATATAATATGTATATATATTATATATATAATATATATACATATTATATATATATATATAAATATATTTAATTTCTTTTATAACATGTTAATTTTTTTTTTTTTTACACTACCTACCAGCAGGGGGACTGTCTAATATTTTAGACAGTCCCTCTGCTGGCAGATCCATAGCCAGCTATAGGGGGCCATGTGATTGCTCTTTGAGAGCGATCACATGGCCCCCGGGGGCCTCATTTGCCGGAGGGGGGCTGCCTGGGCTGTCAGGCAGCCCCCCAGAAGAGGATCGCGGCGGAGGTAAGTACAACTCACCTCCTGGGGCTGCAAGCCGTTACGACGTACCATGCCGTCGCAACGGCTTTAAAGCCCTTTTAATGCAGGACGGCATGGTACGTCGTAACGGCGGGAAGGGGTTAAATAGCTACAATGAATCTAAGCAATCTCAGCTACCTTTACAGCTGTATTGGTTACAAGCAAGACTTGATATGGGCCCTTCCAGCAAGGTTGAGCTTTCTTTCGTTTGAAACTTTTGACATCAATTGGTGCAGAAAGAATTCGTTCACTAAATATACCTAATTTCTTTTTGAATATTTTTAGGGACATGATTGTATCATTTACTACTCTATTTGAGGATGTGAACTCTTAGTATTCAGAGCCGATCCAGGTCAGATTGAATAAAGATGTATTTAAATATTGTAACGGAATGCAATGTATCAGCATACGATATCCGTTGGTACATCTAGGAAATCCACAGTCAGAGTAGAAAGCAAGGCAATATTCCCAATCCTCCCAATAACCGGACGAAACACAGTTTGGGAGTCAACTAACTCAGTTTATTCACAGGCAGTATATTTATACAGTTCCCCATGCAAGGGGTTTCCAGACAGTAATTCCAGGGGATTTCTCCCAACATGCACTGTGACTTTCCCAACAGGCCTTGCTGCACGAGAGAGATACTCCCACTAAAATGGACGACTAAGTGGATTATCTCCTCGTGCAGTGAAACCGACAATTGACATTAAAATACAGAAATTACACAATATTCGGTACTTTGCAATAGTTGAACGTTCGGTAGATAGCTGGGGTCGGAGCGCACACTTTGGGAGAATACCGCTCCGATCCCAGCTGAATTGACCGAACGCCGCACATAATACAATAAAACATTAAAGTGAGTTTAAAAGTACCGAATAAGTACGGGACATACAATGGACCGAACGCGGGACTCCCGAACGCGCTGGAAGTCCAGCGGCATTCAAATCATCGAGTAGCCGTTTTCAGTTCCAGGCTCTCGACGACCGAACACCGCTGCAGGGACAAAGGATCCAAGATGGCTGACCGCCGCATTGTCGGTAGTGGATCGACGGCCACCTCGGAGAACCCCTAATTACCGATTGCAACAATGTTGCAATCGGTGAATTGGTACCACACGACTTGGGAATGTGTGGTCGACCTGGGGAGTCCATATTCGTACGGCGAACGGCCAGGATAGCCGTGTTTCGTCGTATGAATGCTTGGTGCGCTGGCCGCATACGGCGGCCAGCATGCGAACGGTCACAATACGGTACATACACAGGTTAAAATACACAGTACATATTCAGCCTACGGACAACCCTTAATAACTATAGTCCAGAAGTGGCTAGTTTTGCCACAATGCTCCCCCAGAACCAAGCCGGCATACACAGTCTGATCCCAACGGATCGGCTTGGGGATGTCCGGGAGAGTACTCACAGATCACTTCTCGAGTTCAGTCTGTCTAGATAACCCGTCAGCGTTACCGTTTTGTTTTCCTGGCCGGTAATGGATAGTAAAGTCAAAGGGCTGCAGCGCCAAGCTCCAGCGCAGCAGCCTGGCATTGTCTCCAGACACACGGTTTAGCCACACTAACGGGTTGTGATCTGTGAGTAAGGAAAAAGGTTGTCCGTACAAATAGGGCTGTAACTTTTTAAGGGCCCACACCACGGCCAGGCATTCTTTCTCGATGGCGGCGTAGCTCACTTCACGAGGCAGCAATTTGCGGCTTAAATATGCTACGGGGTGTTCTCCGCCATCGGCTCCCACTTGGCTCAGTACTGCCCCCAATCCAAACATTGAAGCGTCTGTGTGAACAAGAAATCTTTTAGTTGGATCAGGAGCAGTTAACACAGGAGCATTGGTGAGAGCAGTCTTGAGTTGTTGGAATGCCTGCTCACACTCTGGGGCCCAGACAACCAGTCGAGGAAGGTTCTTTTTCGTCAGGTCGGTTAGGGGTTTGGCGAGGGTGCTATAGTCAGGGACAAATTTTCTGTAATAGCCGGCTGTCCCTAAGAACGCCAGCACCTGGGTCTTAGTCCTGGGGGTAGGCCACTTGGCTACGGCCTCAATCTTGGCTGGCTCGGGTCTCTGCTGCCCACACCCTACACGGTGGCCCAGATACTGTACCTCGGCCATACCTATGTGGCACTTGCTAGGTTTTAGGGTTAACCCAGCCTCCCCAATGCGATCTAGGATCGCCCCTATGTGGTGTATGTGGTCTTCCCAGGTCTGACTAAAAATGGCTATATCATCGAGATAGGCACAGGCATACTCCTGAAAACCATCCAGTAGCCGATCTACCATCCGCTGAAAGGTAGCCGGAGCGTTTTTCATTCCGAAAGGCATGACCTTGAACTGGTACAGGCCAAACGGAGTGACAAACGCCGACTTAGGGATGGCATCATCGGCTAGGGGAATTTGCCAGTATCCCTTACACAAGTCAATGGTAGTGAGATACTGGCCCCGTGCCATCTTGTCTAACAGCTCGTCTATCCGGGGCATCGGGTAGGCGTCAGACACCGTCTTGTCATTTAGCCTCCGGTAGTCAACACAGAATCGGGTGGTGCCATCCTTTTTAGGTACCAGGACTACCGGCGATGCCCAGGGGCTATCGGAGGGTTCGATAACCCCTAGCTGCAACATTTCGTCTAGCTCGGCTTTCATATGGGTACGGACGGATTCTGGAACCCGATATGGAGCCTGGCGCATAGGGAGCTGCCCCGGGGTCTCCACTCGGTGGGTGGCTAGCGGAGTGTATCCAGGTAAATTGGAGAAGGTAGTCCCCTTGGCGACAATCAGCGCCTGTACCTGGGCACGCTCCTGGGGGCTTAGCCGCTCCCCCAGCTGAACTCCCCGGGAGGGCTCTATCTGCTCCTCGGGTTCTAGTAGGTCGGGTAAGGGTAAATTTTCCTGATCCTCTAAGGAGGAGGCACAGATTGCCGTCACATCCTCTATCCTCTCATGGTAGGGCTTGAGCATGTTCACGTGAAGCATGCGTCTCTTCCCTACCCCTGAGCAGGGGCCGATCACATAGGTAGTGTCGCATCGCTGCTCCACTACCTGGTATGGGCCTTGCCAGATGGCCTGCAGCTTATCTGTGCGGACGGGTTTTAAGATCAAAACCTTCTGTCCCACCTGAAAGCTGCGGTCCCTGGCTCCTCTATCGTACCAGCGTCGCTGGCGTTGCTGGGCCGCCTGGAGGTTGGTGTGTACCGCCTGAGTCAGCGCCTCCAGACGGTCCCGGAACTCCAGGACGTATGATACGATAGGGGTTTCGCTGGTGGTACTCTCTCCCTCCCAGTGTTCCCTAATCAAGTTCAAGGGTCCTCGCACCCTCCTCCCAAACAATAGCTCAAACGGGGAGAAGCCTGTCGACTCCTGGGGGACCTCTCTATAGGCAAAGAGTAGGTGAGGCAGAAACCTCTCCCAGTCCTTGTGGGTTTCCCCGAACGTCCGAAGCATCTGCTTCAGCGTCCCGTTGAACCGCTCACATAGTCCATTGGACTGGGGGTGGTAGGCGGAATTAACGATTGGCTTAATGCCACACACCTTCCACATATGTTGAGTAACTTCGGCCGTAAATTGGGTACCTCGGTCCGAGATTATCTCTTGGGGAAAACCTACTCGGGAAAATACCTTCATTAATGCTTCAGCTACGGTCTCAGCGTGAATATTAGAGAGGGCCACGGCTTCGGGGTATCTGGTGGCGTAGTCCACTACAGTTAGGATATACCTCTTGCCAGAGGGGCTGGGTTTTGGCAGGGGTCCTACGATATTCACTGCTACTCGGCTGAAGGGTTCGGCTATGATGGGCAGGGGGCATAGTCTGGCTTTGTGGCGATCCCCTCGTTTACCTACCCGCTGGCAGACGTCGCAGGAGGTGCAATATTGGCGCACGTCCTGAGAGATCCCGGGCCAGAAGAAGGCATGGGTCAAACGGTACCGGGTACGGGTCATCCCTAAGTGTCCTGACAAGGGGATGTCATGAGAAATTCGCAGCAGCTCCTGTCTATACTTCTGGGGTACCACTAGTTGCTTATTAGTTAAGGTGACAGACCCCCCCACATCTTTGGCCGTGACACGGTATAGCAGCTCTCTCTCCCAGATGAACCGCTCCCCCTCTAACCCTGCTTGGTCGGTTTGTGCCCGGTCCCTATATATTTGGAGAGTGGGATCGGTCTGGACTTCAGTCGCAAAGGTAGTCGGGGTATCCCAGGACATGGGGGTCAGTTGGGGAACATGGTCTCTTACCTGAGCCTCAGAGTGCGTTGGTGTAGCCGTGGTGCGAGCCTGTTGCCGGGTGGTTACGGGAAGGGCCTCCTGGTACGGAGTCTGGGGAATAAAAGCGGAAGTCATTTGGCCCAAGTCATTCCCCAGTACAACATCGGCAGGTAAATTCTGCATCAGCCCTACTTCTACAGTCCCCTCTCCCACACCCCAATCCAAATGAACTTTGGCAGTAGGCAGCCGGTATACTGCTCCCCCGGCCACCCGTACTGCCACGGAGCCGCCAGTGTGGGTTGCGCCTGGTACCAAATGTGGTGCAACCAAAGTTAAAGTGGCTCCCGAATCCCGGAGCCCTTGCACCTCCTTTCCCTCCAGGGTCACTAGCTGCCGATGGTGCTGTCGGTTGTCGGTGGCTCGGACTGACATTACTTCGTGCAGCACCCCTAGAGGCTCCTCAATTTGAGCGCTTAGCACGTCTTGGGTGGCGGGTGCTACCTGATAATGGTGCGCAGCAGCCCTGGGTGCCAAATTTTGTCGCACCTGATTCCAAGCTTGCCGGCTCCGGTTTTGGGTGCACTCTCGGGAAATGTGCCCCCACTGCTTGCAGGTGTGACACTGAATGTTAGCCCTGCCGTTGTATCGGGAGGGGGCTGGTGGAGTATTCCGTGCCGGCCTGTGCAGGGGTGCGGTGGGGCCGGTAGGGGTAAAAGTATTGGGTGGCCCTGTAATCCGAGGGAGAGCCTTATTTTGGGCCCCGTGATGTCTCCTGGCATCAAAATGCTGATCCGCCAATTTAGCGGCTTCGGGTAGGGTGAGTGGTTTCCGGTCTCTCACCCATTCTTGTGCTTCTGGGGACAAACCATTAAAAAATTGTTCCAGCAGCATTAACTGCCTCAACTCCTCCATGTTAGTGGCGTTGCTGGCCTGTATCCAGCCTAGCGATGCTTGGTCCAGCTTGTGCGCCCATTCTGCATGAGAATCTTTCTCAGGCTTGCGCAAGCCCCGGAATTTCCGCCGGTATGCCTCTGGGGTAATAGCATACCTCTCCAAGATTGCCCTCTTTACTTTAGGGTAATCCTTACTGTCCTCTCGGGGTACAGCACGGTAGGCTTCAGCTGCCCTACCCGATAATTTGCCTGCCAGCAGCGGCACCCATACTGCGGGCTCCAAATCGTGCAGATCGCACAGCCGCTCAAAGTCCTGCAAATACCCATCGATTTCGTCCTTTTCTTCACAAAACGCTTTAAAGGCGTGATGTGGGACTTTGGGTTTGACCTGTCCGTAGGTGGAGGCAGTCACAGACTCTGCCCTAGGCGGGGTTGCTGGTGTGCTGGTCGCCATCAGATAATCCTGTACATCTGATACCATCACGGTCAGTATTTCCAGCGGTACTGGTTGCGGTAAAAACTCCAACCTGGTTCGCAGCTCTTTTTGGAATGGGGTCTCTTCCTTGGCTGGTGGGGGTGTAGCGCCGCGGGCTCGGTCTCCCTCCATCAGTTCAGCGATCAGCACAGCCTTAGACTTGTTGCTGGCTATCTTACCCCTGGCTTCCAGTAGCTCTTTTAAAGTTTGTCGTTTTAGTATGGTATAATCAATCTCCATACGAATTGCCCTTGCTTTCCTTGTTCGGTCGTTCCAGTTTCCACGAACGCTGCTTTTTCGGCTGTAAGGTTCGGATCCCGTCGCTTGCCACCAATTGTAACGGAATGCAATGTATCAGCATACGATATCCGTTGGTACATCTAGGAAATCCACAGTCAGAGTAGAAAGCAAGGCAATATTCCCAATCCTCCCAATAACCGGACGAAACACAGTTTGGGAGTCAACTAACTCGGTTTATTCACAGGCAGTATATTTATACAGTTCCCCATGCAAGGGGTTTCCAGACAGTAATTCCAGGGGATTTCTCCCAACATGCACTGTGACTTTCCCAACAGGCCTTGCTGCACGAGAGAGATACTCCCACTAAAATGGACGACTAAGTGGATTATCTCCTCGTGCAGTGAAACCGACAATTGACATTAAAATACAGAAATTACACAATATTCGGTACTTTGCAATAGTTGAACGTTCGGTAGATAGCTGGGGTCGGAGCGCACACTTTGGGAGAATACCGCTCCGATCCCAGCTGAATTGACCGAACGCCGCACATAATACAATAAAACATTAAAGTGAGTTTAAAAGTACCGAATAAGTACGGGACATACAATGGACCGAACGCGGGACTCCCGAACGCGCTGGAAGTCCAGCGGCATTCAAATCATCGAGTAGCCGTTTTCAGTTCCAGGCTCTCGACGACCGAACACCGCTGCAGGGACAAAGGATCCAAGATGGCTGACCGCCGCATTGTCGGTAGTGGATCGACGGCCACCTCGGAGAACCCCTAATTACCGATTGCAACAATGTTGCAATCGGTGAATTGGTACCACACGACTTGGGAATGTGTGGTCGACCTGGGGAGTCCATATTCGTACGGCGAACGGCCAGGATAGCCGTGTTTCGTCGTATGAATGCTTGGTGCGCTGGCCGCATACGGCGGCCAGCATGCGAACGGTCACAATACGGTACATACACAGGTTAAAATACACAGTACATATTCAGCCTACGGACAACCCTTAATAACTATAGTCCAGAAGTGGCTAGTTTTGCCACAAATATGTTTTTATTTCTATAGATTTCAAACTTGGATCAGAACTGATAGGATATATCCCATTTCATAAAATGTGTAAACATAATACAATCATGTAATTCCACAATATCAGGAAAATGTATTCCGCATTCATCAACTCTTTTATTTAGTGTATTATATGAAACTCTGGGTATTTCCCTGCCCAAATAAATGTCATAAACTGTTTTTTTTAATTGAATAAGTATTGAAAGAGGTACTCTTATTGGTATTGAATGGAATAAATAAGTTAGTTTTGGTAAAACATATGCCAATACTGTGTGAATACGGCCAAGCCAAGAGATTTCTAGCATCTTCCATTTTGGGAAGCTCTCTTTAAATGATAGCAATATTTTCTTATAGTTATCCTCTTTTATTTTATCTACATTTGATCCAATTTGGATACCTAGATAGTATATCTTCTCATTTTGGAAGTTCCAATTATACCTTTTGTTTAAGTACTTTAATTGTTCAGAAGGTGTATTAAAACTTATTATTTGGGTTTTATTCATATTAAAAGGATCACTATAGGGTCAGGAACACAAACATCTATTCCTGACCCTATAGTGTTAAAACCACCATCTAGTCACCCTGGGCCCCTCATGTCTCCCTAAATATATAAATCTTACTATATTCAAGTTTGGAGCTGCTGGCTCTGTTCCTGTTTCCTTTAGACCTGCCCACTGTCTGCTGACATCAGCAGAAGTGGTGGCTTGATCCAATCACAATGCTTCCCCATAGGATTGACTGACTGACAAGGAGGCAGGTCAGGGCAGAGCCAGCATGATTCAAACACAGCCCTGGCCAATCAGCATCTCCTCATAGAGATGAATTGAATCAATGAATCTCTATGAGGAAAGTTCAGTGTCTGCATGCAGAGGGTGGAGACACTGAATGTTTGGATGCATTTTAGGCAGCCATGACCCAGGAAGGATCTCTAACAGCCATCTGAGGAGTGGCCAGTGAAGTTATCACTAGGCTGTAATATAAACACTGCATTTTCTCTGAAAAGACAGTGTTTACAGCAAAAAGCCTGAAGGTAATGATTCTACTCACCAGAACACATTCAATAAGCTGTGGTTGTTCTGGTGACTATAGTGTCCCTTTAATTTGTATCCAGAATATTTACCATACTCTGAAATTAGTTTTAATACATGCAAGATGTTTTTTTTCTGGATTAGATAAAGTTGAAAGAGCATCATCTGCATGTAGAGTGGTTTTATTATTTTCAGTGAAAATATGTATGCCATCATTCTGTCTAATTATAGCTGCTAATGGTTCTATGGTTAGAACATAAAGGAGCGGCGCCAGGGTGTGTCCTTGTCTGGTACCATTCCGGATGTCAAACCAGTCCGACACCATCCCTGTGTAGATGACTCTAGCTTGAGGATTTGTGTAGAGTGACATTGTACGCTCTTTAAAAAATCTCGTCAGGCCATAGTTCTCCATCGCCAACCCCAGGAATTTCCCGTTTACCCTGTCGAAAGCCTTCTCTGCATCTAGTGCTATAAAGACTGATTGTATTTTTAAATTTTTGATTGATCCATTATATTTAAAATTTTACGGGTATTATAAGCTATATTTCTACCTGAGACAAATCATGTTTGTGTCAGGATCGGGACAGGGATCCAACACGCAGAGTACAAACAGGAGAAGTTACGTATACCGGACCTTAGAATGGCCGGACTAACGTAAGGAGTAAGCAAAGAATGGTCTAGAGACAAGCCGAGGTCGAGGGAACGAGAGAGCAGGTAAACGAGAGACAAGCCGAGTCAAAAAGGTAATAGAGGTAAGCAGGGTAGAAATAATACGAGCCGGGTCAGAACCAAAGAGACAAATAGAAATAAGAGCGCTGAGTGACTAGACTAGCTAGAACCACGACAGGGCAATGAACCAATACACAAATCCTTATTTTATACCCTGGTTCTAAATAGATGATCACGCCCCCGACGAGTCCTGATTCGTGCTCAGGACTTGATTGACAGGTCGGAACGGATAGTCGTCATGACGTCGGCTACTAGAGCCGCGTCATAAAAGGAGGCGGATCAGAGGCGTCCGGTGTGTAAACGGCCGAGAGGACTGAGAGGAACGAGTGAGTCAGCCCCTCTGAGAGGGCGGAATTCTAAGTGTCTCACCTCCTCTGAGGTAGAGACAACAGGTACCCTGACAGTACCCCCCCTCTCAGAAACGCCCACCGGGCGGAAGGAACCGGGACGAGACGGAAACCGGGAATGAAAAGCCCTGCGGAGACGAGGAGCATGCACCTCCTCCTGGACCACCCAAGACCTCTCCTCAGGACCATATCCTTTCCAGTTCACAAGATATTGTAACCTCCCCCGAGAAATTCGAGAATCGAGGATGGAGTTGATCTCATACTCCTCCTGGCCCTCAACCTGAACAGAGCGAGGGGAGAGTGCAGCGGAGGAAAACCTGTTACAAACTAGAGGCTTCAACAAGGAAACATGAAAGGAGTTAGGAATGCGCAAGCCAGGTGGAAGGGCAAGGCGATACGCAACAGGATTAATTCGAGTCAGAACCTTGTAAGGACCAATGTAACGAGGCGCAAATTTCATAGAGGGAACCTTCAAGCGAATGTTTCTGGTACTCAACCATACCCTATCCCCTGGAACAAAAACCGGAGCCGCCCTTCTACGCTTGTCTGCGTGTTGTTTGAACAACGTGGAATTATGAAGGAGAATTTGTCGAGTCTGATCCCACAACTTCCTCAAATTGGCAACATGGACATCAACCGACGGTACCCCTTGGGAAGGGGAAACCGAGGGAAGAATAGGAGGATGAAAGCCATAATTCATGAAAAGGGGCTAGAACGAGTCGAATCGCAAACGAGATTGTTGTGTGCAAACTCCGCCCAAGGAATCAGACCGACCCAATCGTCCTGGTGTTCGGAAACAAAACAACGCAAATATTGTTCAATGTTTTGGTTGGTGCGTTCAGCAGCTCCGTTAGACTGGGGATGATATGCAGAAGAGAAATTCTATTTGATACCCAATTGAGAACAAAAGGATTTCCAAAAACGGGAAACAAATTGGGGACCTCTATCAGAGACAATTTCGGAGGGTATACCATGTAAACGAAAAATCTCTCTCGCGAATATCTCAGCCAATTCGGGAGAAGACGGAAGTTTAGGTAAGGGCACGGAATGAGCCATCTTAGTAAACCTGTCAACCACCGTGAGAATAACAGTCTGTCTTTTAGAAATAGGCAAATCGACAATGAAATCCATAGCCAAACAGGACCATGGTCTCTCGGGAATTTCCAAGGGGTGCAAGAGCCCACAAGGAAGCGTATGAGGTTGCTTAGTCTTCATACAGACCTCACATGCCCCGACGAAATCCTTAATATCCTTACGTAATGAAGGCCACCAGAAATCTTTAGAAATCAAGGAACACGTCTTGCGTATGCCAGGATGCCCAGCCACCTTGCTGTTGTGAAAGCACTGCAACAGTTCCAGTTGGAGTTCAGGAGGAACGAAGTGCCGTGCCCCGGGAGCCTGTCTGGGAGCCAGATGCTGTACCTTCATGATCTCGGCAAGCAACGGGGAGTGTATCCTGAGATTCGTGTTGGCGATAATATTGCACTTGGGAACTACAGAGGACAAAACCGCATCAGATATAGTAGAGGGTTCATGTTGGCGAGACAAAGCATCGGCCTTAGAGTTCTTAGAACCAGGTCTATAAGTGAGCACATAATTGAAATGAGTGAGGAATAAGGACCAACGAGCTTGCCTGGCGGACAAGCGCTTGGCTTCCCCAATATAGGACAAGTTCTTGTGATCTGTCAAAATAGTAACAGGGTGCAAGGTCCCTTCCAATAAATGTCTCCACTCCTTTAAAGCCATAATAACCGCTAATAGTTCCCTGTCACCAATGTCATATCTGCTTTCAGGCCCAGACAATTTCTTGGAAAAAAAACCACATGGATGTAACGGTTTATCCACACCTAATCTTTGAGACAAGATAGCACCTATACCTGTCTCCGAGGCGTCTACCTCGAGTAGAAAAGGCAAAGACGTATCAGGATGAACTAAAATCGGTGCTGAAGCAAAAAGATCCTTGAGTGTCTTGAAAGCAACGAGAGCTTCAGTAGACCAAGTCTTAGTGTCAACCCCCTGTCTAGTCATATTGGTAATAGGCGCAATAATAGACGAGTATCCTTTAATGAAGCGCCTATAATAATTGGAGAATCCAATAAACCTCTGAATGGCCTTGAGTCCCCTGGGCAATGGCCAATCTAAAATAGATTGGAGTTTAACCGGATCCATCTTAAACCCGTCCCCAGAAATAACGTACCCAAGAAAGTTTATCTGAGACTGGTCAAAACTACATTTCTCCAATTTGCAGTACAATCCATGTTGTAGAAGTTTGCGCAATACCCTTCTGACTTGTCTGTGGTGAGTCTCAATCTCACTAGAGCAGGGGTAGGCAACCTGCGGCTCTACAGATGTTGTGGACTACATCTCCCTTGATGCTTTGCCAGCAATATGGCTGTAAAAGCATTATGGGAGATGTAGTCCAAAACATCTGTAGAGCCGAAGGTTGCCTACCCCTGCACTAGAGTGTATAAGTATATCATCCAGATATACAATAACGCAATCATGTTGAAATTCCCTAAGAACCTCATTAATCAGGTCCTGAAATACTGCTGGTGCATTACAGAGACCAAAAGGCATTACCGTGTACTCATAGTGCCCGTAACGGGTATTGAAAGCTGTTTTCCATTCGTCTCCCTGTTGAATTCTCACCAAGTTATACGCCCCTCTGAGATCTAACTTGGTGAAAATTTTGGAGCCTTTTAAACGATCAAAGAGCTCAGTAATCAAAGGAATCGGGTAGGCATTTCTAATAGTTATTTTATTCAATCCCCGATAATCAATACAAGGCCTTAATGTACCATCTTTCTTATTCACAAAAAAGAACCCAGCCCCGGCAGGGGAGGAGGATCTCCTAATGAATCCCTTGTCCAGGTTCTCACGAATATACTCCTCTAAGACTAGGTTCTCCTTAGTAGATAAAGGATATACCGTGCCCCTCGGAGGCATGGTACCGGGCAAGAGTCTGATCTTGCAGTCAAAGGACCTGTGTGAAGGTAGAGTGTCAGCATTCTTCTTGTCAAAGACTGCCTTTAAATCCAGGTATAGGGGTGGTATTTGTAAGTCTGTAGATTGGGTAGAATTAACCAGTGTGTCAGCTACGCAAACCGGTGAGACCTTCTGTAAGCACCTGCTTTGGCAACCTTGACCCCAAGAGACTATTTCACCCAATTCCCAATCGATAATGGGGTTATGTTTCTTAAGCCAAGGATACCCCAAGACTATTGGAACAGAAGGAGATGAAATAAGCAAAAAAGATATACCTTCCTCGTGTAAGATACCAACAGTTAAGTTAACAGGTATGGTCTCATGAAAAATAACAGGTTCAGATAATGGTCTACCATCTATGGCCTCAACGGCCAAGGGTTTATCCCTTAGCTGGGATGGGATAGAGTGTTTAGTGACGAAGACTTGGTCAATAAAGCTTTCAGCAGCTCCGGAATCTATCAACGCCATAGTATTTAATACTCCCTTCTCCCAAGCTAAAGAAACAGGTAGTAGAAGCCTATGATCTTTATAGTCATGTATAGAGGACAAGATAGAAACACCCAAGGCCTGTCCTCTAGAGGAACTTAGGTGCGAGCGTTTCCCGGGTGGTTAGGACAGTTTAGGCGTAGGTGACCTCTTGCTCCACAATACATGCACAACCCCTCCCTTCTCCTGTACTGTCTCTCCTCTTCTGAGAGACGAGTATTGCCTATCTGCATAGGTTCTGGAAGCGCTAAAGTTGTAGATTCAGGACTTTGGAATGAGGGAGCTAGTCTAAAGGAAGGTCTACGGATTCTATCTCGAGTGTTCTGTCTCTGTCTTAAACGTTCATCAATTCGAGAAATAAAAGAAATTAAATCCTCCAAACTTTCAGGAAGCTCTCTTGTGGCAACCTCATCTAGAATTTCGTCTGATAGTCCGTTTAGAAATACGTCCATATAAGCCTGTTCATTCCACTTGACTTCTGCTGCCAAGGATCTGAACTCTAAGGCATAATCAACAAGGGTTCGGTTATGTTGTCTAAGACGTAACAGTAGTCTAGCAGCATTAACCTTTCTACCTGGAGGATCAAAAGTCCTTCTAAAAGCAGTGACAAAGGCATTATAATTATAGACTAACGGATTATCATTCTCCCACAAAGGATTAGCCCATCTCAAAGCTTTATCAATGAGTAGTGTGATTATGAATCCAACCTTCGCCCTATCTGTAGGGTAGGAGCGGGGTTGTAATTCTAAATGAATACCTATCTGGTTTAAAAAACCTCGACACGTATCCGGAGAGCCACCATAACGTACAGGGGGAGTTATACGGGATGAAGCACCTACTGTGGCTACCTCTAGGCCTGAACTTACAGGAGAGATGGATGCAGTACGCATCTCTTCTGATTGGTTACTAGAACGAGATAGTAAGGCTTGCAACGCTAGAGCCATCTGGTCCATTCTATGATCCATGGCCTCAAATCGAGAGTCAGGAGAACCGACCTGAGTGTTTGTACCTGCAGGATCCATTGGCCCTGTCGTAATGTCAGGATCGGGACAGGGATCCAACACGCAGAGTACAAACAGGAGAAGTTACGTATACCGGACCTTAGAATGTCCGGACTAACGTAAGGAGTAAGCAAAGAATGGTCTAGAGACAAGCCGAGGTCGAGGGAACGAGAGAGCAGGTAAACGAGAGACAAGCCGGGTCAAAAAGGTAATAGAGGTAAGCAGGGTAGAAATAATACGAGCCGGGTCAGAACCAAAGAGACAAATAGAAATAAGAGCGCTGAGTGACTAGACTAGCTAGAACCACGACAGGGCAATGAACCAATACACAAAACCTTATTTTATACCCTGGTTCTAAATAGATGATCACGCCCCCGACGAGTCCTGATTCGTGCTCAGGACTTGATTGACAGGTCGGAACGGATAGTCGTCATGACGTCGGCTACTAGAGCCGCGTCATGAAAGGAGGCGGATCAGAGGCGTCCGGCGTGTAAACGGCCGAGAGGACTGCGAGGAACGAGTGAGTCAGCCCCTCTGAGAGGGCGGAATTCTAAGTGTCTCACCTCCTCTGAGGTAGAGACAACAGGTACCCTGACAGTTTGAGCTTTAAAAATAATCTCATGTATCACCGTTTTTAGTCTTTCAGCTAGTATCTTTGAAAATATCTTAATATCTAAGTAAATCAAGGAGATAGGGTAATAATTTGACAGGGTGTCGTGGTCCTTCCCAGGCTTGGAAATTGGGAGAACATTGGCCTGATGTAGATCCTGTGGAATACGTTTACAAATAGAAAATTCAGTGTAAATTCACTGTAACAACCGGGAAATTATTTTAATAAATACTTCATAAAAAATCACGGCGAATCCATCTGGCCTTGGAGCTTTAGCATTTGTTAGCCATTTTATTGTATTTTGAATCTCCAAATTAGAAATGGGTTATTCAGTTGTTCTAAATTATTTAATTTGATTTTAGGTAAATTGCGGGTTTTTTTAAAATTATTTGATTACATTAACTTGTACTTCCTCCTTACTGTTTTTTTTTTTACAAATTATATAAATTATCATAATAGGATCTAAATGCCTCTCCAATTTGTTTGGGAGATAGAAGAGTTTTATTCCCTATCTTTATTTAGTATATTCGATTACTCTTTTTTTAATTTTTTTTATTTATCGGAGAGGAGTTCATCTATTTTGTTATTATTCAAGTACCAATTTTGCTTTAAAGTAATACAATTTCTATCTATTTTTTCTTGAAGTTTGATTTTAATCTAAATTTTGAATTTGCATAATTTTTTTAGACATATTTAAATTTGGATCATCTTTATTTAGTTTCTCTTGTTCGATTAGGGATATATATATATAAGTTTGAGTAGAGATTCTCCTCGGTTCTTTTTCACTTGGGAACCAAGTTTTATGAATAGACTTCTCATAAAACAATTAAAGGATCCCCATATTGAGAAAATGGAAGTTTCCCCGTTATCATTAATTTCAACAAATTCCTCAGCTTGTCCTATAAGCTTATCCATATACAGACCAGGTGTACATAAAAATTAATTTAATCTCCATGTTGTTTGTGTTGTGTATTCTCTTTTATTTTTTCTTTTTATGGTCTGACCATGTTATTGAAGCGATCCTTGAGGAAATACATCTGTTTAACGAATGCAATTTAGTAGTAGATAAATCGATCCTTGAGTATGAGCAATGTACATTTGAAAAGAAAGTATAATACCGATCTTGGGGATGGAGCACTCTCCAGGTGTCGTACATAGAAATTTTTTGCAAAAAAGTCCTGAAGTAAATCCGCATGATGTTTTAATTGGGCGTCTATGGTTGCATTAGATGGCAATTGTTTATCTAATTTGACATCAGGCACACAATTGAAATCGCCTCCCAAAATGAATGTGCCCTGTGTTAATTGATCAGACCTATTCATTATTTTATCAAGAAATTGTATTTGAGACTGATTATGGCAGTATAAATTATATGTTATATAATTAATTTTGCAGATCAAAATAAAATATCTACCTTTATTATCTGTTTCCTCAAAGATCGGTTCAAATTTAACTTTATTAGAAATTATTATTGCTACACCACGCTGTTTTTTCTCATCCATCATATTAGCTTGATATACGTGTGGGTAACAGAAAAATCTCCATAGTTTCTTAGTTAAATCATTCCAATGAGTCTCTTGAACATATGCTACATGAATATGATTCTGACATAGAGTATGATACAATTGACCTCTTTTATATGAAGTATTCATTCCCCGAGCATTAATTGATATAAAATGAAGTGTCATTTATATTGGTTTTATTGATTTGAGCCTTACTTACTTCATCCCATCCTATTCTCAATAGTTCCCTCTGGAAAATTATAACACTACCTACAACAAATAAAAAATAACCCCTTTCATACTTAACATCCATACGACATTCATACTTTAAAAAAACACCCATAAAATATTAGATCTACAGCAGGAAGAAAAAAAGATCATAGTGCACTATCTAAAATATAGCCTAAAAATGGTATTCAAGGTTACACTCACAAAAATAAATTTGATTGAATGCACATCAATAATAAGATTGACAGAAATGAGTAAATATTGTACACAAGTCTAAATCAGTAATTAACATGTTTTAATCTCATTATATTATTTATGGCACGCTGGACACTTGTGAATCCCATTTCGAGTTGACATTTTAAGTACCCACTTATGGACGCTTTAGCTGGGATGCAAGCGTTCTTTTCCGGTCTTCATGCCTTGGAACGCAGATGGACCCTATGAAACGCACACGTGACCGCTAAGCGGCCAGAAGCGAAGCTTGGAACGCATATTGAATCAAACGAGCGGGCTGAGGGCATGAACGACACGAACGGGCTGAGGGCATCCGGAGGAGGGGCATGATGAATTTAAAAACCAAGCTGGGCGACAAGGAGGATTTACACACAGGAGACTGTTTTTTACTTCACCCCTGAGGAAGTCTGAAGTGTCAGACGAAACGCGTAGGGTTGGGACTTCTTGTAGGAGATTATTCCATTTTATTTATGTTTGTTTTATTTATTTGTAATAAATCTTACTTTTTAAGTAGAGAGATGTTCATTTTTATTTTTATTTGAAACTGCTGGAGGATTACTATTGAGTACCTTGACAACCTGGGATTTGTTATGCCTACACACCGCTGCAATTCTGTAAGTGTTTCAACATTAAGTGCACTACTAGGCTTATTATTATGACATTTATATAGCGCCATCAAATTCCGCAGCACTTTACAATGGGTGGACGAACATACATGTAGTTGTAACCAGACAAGTTTGACACACAGGAACAGAGGGGTTGAGGGCCCTGCTCAATGAGCTTACATGCTAGAGGGAGTGGGGTAAAATGACACAAAAAGGTAAGAATAGTATTAGACTAGTGACAGTTGCAGAAGAGGAATCAGTCAGGAGCTATCAACAGTTTAATTGATATGCTTTTATGAAGAAGTGGGTTTTTAACGTTTTTTGAAGGAGTGGAGACTGGGTGAGCATCTAACAGAGGAGGGAAGCGAGTTCCACAGGAACGGTGCAGCCCTAGAGAAATCTTGAAGGCGAGCATCAGAGGTGGGAGTACGGACAGCAGATAGACGTAAGTCTTCAGCAGATCGTAAGGGCCTAGACGGGACATACATGTGTATAAGAGAGGATAGATAGGTGGGAGCAGCATTATGTAGCGATTTGAAAGCAAGAACCAGAATTTTAAATTGAGCTCTATATTTTATAGGAAGCCAAGGTAGGGACTGACAGAAGGGTGAGGCATGGGAGGTGCGGGCGGACAGGAAGATGAGCCCCGCTGCAGCATTCATTATGGACTGTAACGGCGCAAGTTGGGAGCACGTAAGACCACTGAGAAGCGGATTACAGTAGTCAAGGCGAGAAAGGACAGTGGAATGGACCAACACCTTAGTCGCATCTGGCGTTAAGTAGGGGTGAATGTGCGCAATGTTTTTGAGATGGAAATGACAGGATTTGGCGATAGATTGAACATGAGGCTTGAAGGAGAGGTCGGGGTCAAAGAGAACACCTAGGCAGCTAATAGCAGTCTGCACTTATTATTACACTTCTTTTCTCTCCTACATGCCCATACATGTGGGGAAGATCTTCTGTCAATCTTATTATTGATGTGCCTTCAATCAAATTTATTTTTGTGAATGTAACCTTGAATACCAAGGCGAACAAAAACGAGAAAAATAGGAAGCCTAGAGCAAGCACTCAATAGTGAGGGGATAACCCTCAGAGAACTACCAGGGTAGTGGGAACAAACCAGAGAGAGATGAGTGCTTGGAATGGTTAATACGTAACTTTTAATATTGTTGTTAAAAAGTGGTGATTCCACCAACAAAAATAAATAAGTGAATAAATAAATAAATAAATACACCTGTTAAGATACCAATAGGTAACAGGTGTCTAGTATGATAATGTGTCCATAATCATAATCATCTCAACAAGGGTGTCAGTAACCAATACCAGCGTGAGGGGGGTTAAACCCAATCTTGTAGACCCCCGCCACGTCAGACATAGACGAGGCTTGTTTAGTGAGATGAGAAAATGAATTTCATTTTTTATTCATTTTCTCATCTCACTAAACAAGCCTCGTCTATGTCTGACGTGGCGGGGGTCTACAAGATTGGGTTTAACCCCCCTCACGCTGGTATTGGTTACTGACACCCTTGTTGAGATGATTATGATTATGGACACATTATCATACTAGACACCTGTTACCTATTGGTATCTTAACAGGTGTATTTATTTATTTATTTATTCACTTATTTATTTTTGTTGGTGGAATCACCACTTTTTAACAACAATATTAAAAGTTACGTATTAACCTTGAATACCATTTTAGGCTTTTCTTCCTACTCAGTGGCGTACACACGATCCATGGGGACAAACACATGGCGGCGGGCACCTTGTCGCAGGGCTGGCTAACTGGCATACATACCCGGTCGCAGGGTGGCCGGGCCCCCTGGCCAGGCCCTGTCGCAGCTGCGTCACCTGCGACCACGGTATGTACGCCAGTGTTCCTACTGTAAATCTAATATTTTATGTATGTATTGAGAGGACTGGAAGGAGCCCTATTTTGTCAGATTCTACAGTGTGGGGCATTAATATATAGGTAAAGTTACTTGTTTGTTTTTTACCTCCCCACTTTACGTTTTTCCACTTGTGATTTTGTTGTATTTTAAACAAACACCGTGTGTGATCCGAAATCTCATTTCAGATCTGACCTATTTCCCTTTTAGGTCACACTTTCTATCATATTTTTATTTTTATTTTTTAAATGCTTCAGTTTCTCTTTTCCTATTTTCGAATTAATCTGTATTACTGTATTAATCCTCCCTCCTCTTTCTATCGCTCGTCGGAGGGTGTCCTTTTAAATTCCTTTTTCTTTCTCTTATCACCAGAAAAAAAATAATATTATTTTTCTCTCCATTTCTCCTCTCCTCCAAAGTTTCCTCTCTACTGAACATCCTTGTGTATAAACCCCCTTATTCTCTCACACTTGTTGTAATATTCCCATTTTCAACTATTTATTTCTATTAGTGAAAAAGTATATTATTTGTCACACACGTGTTATACTAACCTTATTTCTAGTAAATATTTGTGTTATAAATGTAATCTTTACTACAATACCATTTGAATTTGTTTTACTCTATTTTTTATTAGGGTTACCTTATTTTAAAAACCATCATTACGTGTGAACCTAATTAAGTGTCAAATTGTAATATATTATATATTATAATTGATTTAAAATAATTATTATTCTAACATAGTGGAAAATTTATTCATACTTACTGTAATTTTCTTTTCCTGGCTATTATTCGTGGCAGTATATACATCATGGGTTAGCTCCGCCCCTTACAGCCAATAGGACAGGAAAAATACCAAAGGCTTTAAAAGGAGGCTTCATTCCTAAGGTCCTCAGTCAGTAACAAGCTTTGTAGTAGATAAATAGAGTCATTGATGGGTGGGTTGTATATGCTGCCATGAATAATAGCCAGTTAAAGGAAATTATGGTAAGTATGAATAGATTTTCCACTTTCCTGGATAATCATGGGAGCATATACATCATGGGAATACCCAAGCTAACAAAGGGAGGGACAGAAACTTAAATAACTGCCAAACAAATAATCAGAACAATTCAACATAGGTCAGAAAATTTAACTGAGTTAAGTACTTGATTTCCAAATTGCGTATCATTGACTGCTTTAACGTCCAGTATGAATTGTTGGACACACGTGTTTAAAGAGGTTCGAATGCCAGCTTTACAAAAAGTGTCAGCAGAAATCATTGCCCTGGAAGCCCATGATGCTGCAACAGCATGAGTGGAGAGTGCCCTGATACCCTTCGGCACACGTAGAGAATGGCATTAATAAGCTGTCTCCTTAGGCAGGATCTCTGGTGCCAAATGCAAGACAACCATATCCTGTTGGGAATTAGTAAATGTGGGTTCACAGGATCAAGCCTGGAGTTCACACATTCTCCTTGCTGAGGTACTAGCCATCAGCAACAGCACTTTCTACCACCATGGAAGCTCCTCCTAGAGGTTCGAATGATGGTTTAGTCAGATCCTGTAAGACCAGTGGTACGTCACATATTGACTTCAACACCCTCAGTGGATGCTTGAGTTTAATTGCTGCTTACATAAAGCAAAGCACCAGGGGCTCCAATACTCAATGGGTACCCTTCAGTACAAGTAGAGAATGTAATTGATAAGCTTCCCCCTTAGGCAAGATCTCTAGTGCTAAATGCAAGACAACCATATCCTGTTGAAAATTAGTGAATAGGGGTTCACAGGACCAAGCCTGGAGTTTACACATTCTCCTTGCTGAGGTACCAGCCACCAGCAACAGCGCGTTCTGTGCTACCACCATGGAAGCTCCTGCTAGAGGTTCGAATAATGGTTTAGTCAGAGCCCGTGAGACCAGTGGTACATCACATATTGGCTTCAACACCCTCAGTGGAGGCTTGAGTTTAATTGCTGGTTACATGAAGCAAATCACCAGGGGCTCCAATGTTCAATGGGCACCCATCAATGTGGAAAGTGCAGATATGTGCGCCTCTAGAGTATTATAACTCAGACCCTTTCTAGGCTTGATTGAGCAAATTCAACCTCTATTCTTGGGACCAACAGGCAAATGCATGCCAAGTTTTGTAAAGTATTCATAGGACTGTAAGAGGATCTCAATGACCGTCTCAGGGATGCTTATACTTCCAGATACTCCCACATCAACACCAGAACTTGAGGATCTTGGTGTGTCAATGGACCTTGTAATAGGTCTGGACGTACTGGAATTTCCCTTGGAGGTTCCAGATTCATCTTACTCATCATAGGAATTTAGTGTGGACGTGGCCTTCCACTGTCTCCTTTTGAATTCCAAATTTGAGTCAGCGTATCCTGACCATGAGCATTCTAGTTCTAAAATCTAGAAAAATACTTCTGGACCTGGTAGTTCCTAGAAATGGCCATCAGATCTTCGTAGGGTATTAGTCCAATCTGAGTCAACCCTGAGGATACATTGGGACATAGTTGTCATACCACCTTGTCCACAGTTATTCGGCTTAGGTAATCAGCCATTGTAAAACCCCTGGTTGTTCTTCTGTGCCCTGATCATCATGGGCTGTAATTCCCTCATCAATAAGTGGCTGTGAGATCCACCTTGATGATTGATATAGGATACAGTCGCACTGATATTTGAGCAAATTTGGACTCACTTGTTCTTCAGCAACCCTCTGAAGTGAAGAAGAGCCCTGAAAATGACTTGTTATTCCATACAATTGAATGGTAATTTGTGCCTTCCCTTATCCACAGACCTTGTGTAACATGGTCCAAACACTGTGCAACCAATCTTTGAAAACTGGAATCCGAGCTTGTAATTGACCAATGAGATTCTGTTCACTGGAAACCCAGAGATATATTCACTCTTTTCAGCTACCAGGTAAGGTGTAACTCCACTAATGATGACATCGTCAGTGGCTGTCTCCAATTCATCTTTCTCTTGTTAAACCAAGATAAGAAGGACCTTTGAGGAATCCACAGATGCCATTGGGCCCATCTGACAAGTTTGATGGTGGAAGCCAGGAGTCCTAGTAGTTGCATATACTTTCTTCCTGTTTTCTTGCTGTTAAGAGAAAACTTCCACCATCTGTGCAACTATTCCTGAGATAAGGAAAAAGCAGAGCACAGAATTTCCCCCCCAGAAATGTCAATCTCTGAGCTGGTATGAAACTGCTTTTCTTGATATTCATCAAGCAGCCAAACTTCACGAGTTTTTAAAGAACTATATTCCTCTGTGTGCCTGCCTTCTGTGGGTCTGAGGCTACCAGAAGTAGATCACCCAGATAATGGAACCTGGTGGTGTTCTGGACTCTCAATATCACTATAAGCACATATAAGGTTCTTAGGGCTGCAGTGAGGCCAAATGGTAGGGCACTAAATTGGAAGTTTTCTGTTCAGATAATGCTGAATATCTAGGGCTATAGGAATGTGATAGTAAGCATCCTTGAGATATAAAGAGATAAGGAAATTATCCTTCCAAATTGCTTGAGAAATGGATCTGATTGACTCCATTCTGAAGACTCTGACATTCAGCCTTTTGTTGGCCCTTCTTAGGTCCAGTATAGGCTTCCATGTGTCCTTTCTTTTAGCACCAGAAGAGTGCATGAGAGAATGCAGAGAGAATGTTGTCCCTGGAACCGCTCTTGTTATGGGACCTAAGAAGTCAACTCTTTGTCCAGAAGGCTTCTTACATATTCCTTCAGTGCTATACCTTTTGATTCATCTGTCTGAACTCTCTTGTTGGTATAAGGACTCCTGTGTCTGAAGAAAAAACGTAATTCTATATCAATCTGGACTATGGATACCACCGAAGTCTCCAGAATGTGACGAGCCCAGGTATGGCTGATCCGAAAAAATTAGGCTCCTAGTACTGAAGGACAGCCACAAGTTCATTGCTGAAGAGCAAAATGACAGCTTCATAGGTCTATTAGAACCTCGAAAGGCAGGTTTACCAACTACCATTAGTTACCTCTAGCGTATTCCCTGCAGGGTCAGTAAATCCATGTATCTCAGAAATGCTGGTCACTGGAGGTTCTCCTGTCTGACCATGAGGAGCTGGAATTCTTGGAACTTCAGTCCTGAGGTACAAATACCTTGCAGCCCTCAACCGCCTTTTTAATGGATTTATCCAAAGCTTTCCCAAACAGCAGCTCCCCTTCAAATAGAATGGTGTAGAGGCAGGGCCGGACTGGGAATTAAAAGCAGCCCTGGAAAAAAATTATTTACAAGTCCCATAATGCGTCGCGCCAGCACAGTGTGCCGATACAGAGTTAGAAAAGATAACTTAAAATTAAATTTATTACTCCAACGTGAAAAAAAGCACGTATAGGCATAAAAAAAAGCGTGCAGATTTATTTTAAGCAGACGTGCCTTTGCATATAACCAATGTTTCAGTCCAACTACCATGACATATTAAGGAAAGCTTGGTAATGGGACTGAAATGGTGAATGTATGTAGGGCACAACTGTACAAAATTACGTTATCTTGTTTATTTTGAGGTTCTGTGGGTGCACTCTTCACTTTAAATATGTTATTGTGCTGGAGTATGTACCTAGCAACAAGACTGGGCCAATATCTGCTTATTACATATTGTACATATCAATGACATTTCTCAGTGTATTATGCATATATAAATGTACATTAATATATGTGTAAATATTATAGGCATAATTATATGTATATATACATACATATATATATATATATATATATATATAGAAAAAATGATAATTTAGGCACTCACCCCTGCAAGTTAATCCAGTGTATCTTGCCTTTGGTGCATCCAGCGTCCGGATATATATCAAGCGATAAAGTGGAGCACTCAAAAAGGACTTTTCAATCGTGAATTTATTGATACGAAAACGCTTACATTAAATCATCTGTTTCGACGTTTCGACCCCTCAGGGTCTTTGTCAAGAACGATTTACAAGTGGCAAGAACAACGTTTATATACAAGTGAAGATAATTAACTCACCAATCGCTAGTGTGTGCGGCCGCCCGTTCGAACCCGGAAGTGTCACGGAGACCCACGTGGTTTCCCTAGCGTGCGTCAGTGCGTGCAACGTGGTTGCTATGCGATAGTCTATACTCAATGCGATCATGTGATCTTTGTGACCAAGAAGTTCAAAATAACAATCTGAAACGTGTATGAAATGTGTGGTCTCTGGGAAGGAGATCTACATAGTGATGTAGTGTTGAAATATGTACAAAGATCTGGAGGTGCACAAAAGTATGCCAGAGGGGGAAACCTCAGGGTTAATAAAGTAAATGAATCATTATGAGACATAAGACCCGTAAGGGTCAGAGTGCAACAAGTGCTGTGTGTGCCAAATAACACCGAAAAAACGTGTGGTGAAAAATACCAACTAACCAAGTGAATGCATAAAATAACATACATCTCATGATTTACATTTAAAAACAAGGTAGAAGGAGTTAATTCTTAGATAGAGTAATATAGGAAAATCTATGTTTCAAGGATCTATTGTTATGACTTATAGATTATAAATGAAAATTCACTGGCTATTCTATATCATTCAAATACTGAACAGTGGGGCATTACTTAGAAGATCAAAGCGAACTTTTATATTGATAACTTGGTTTGGGTCACATACGACTTCTATAGCTAAATTCAACAGAACATGGAGAATGTAATGTACTCGTTCAGTCCCTTGGGAGTGACTGTATCCAGCCGGTGTATCCAGTAGGTTTCGCGTTGAAGTAGTGTTTTAGATCTATCTCCTCCTCTAGGACTTGGTGGAACGTGATCTATAGCTATAAATCGTAGGGTAGGGAGTCTATGGTTGGCTTGAAGAAAATGCTTAGCGACAGGTTTGTCTGATTTCTGGTCCCTGAAGGCCGTATTGATGGTGGATCTATGGCCTCTAATCCGATCTCGGAGGGTTAGGTCCGTTTTCCCCACGTATGAGAGACCACAGGGACATGTGATTAAATAGATCACATGATCTGTAGTGCAGGTGATGTATTGAGTGATAGGGATCCGAATTCCACTGTGTGGATGAGATTGTGCGTTCAGGCACACCGTCAAGTCAGTCACGATGGAGGACTTCTTAGCAAGAGCAGGGGGGATGGCAGATACAGCTGAAACCCTGTCCATTACAGAAGATCAGGTGCAGGCCATTCTATGGTCTAGAACAGCTAAAGATTTGTCACATTCCAACACAGTGAAAGACCTATATAATGACCTAATGAAATTGAAAAGAAGGGAGGTGGATTTGGATTTACACAGGATTTTTATCTCGGATTATCACAGAGCCAAGCGGATCCCTAGGGGATTTAGAGTTAGAAACTCTCCAACCATCGGCAGGCAAAACCCAGATTTCTGCCGTAAATGGATGAATATCGCCAACAAATGCTCCCTCGACTGGATGGTGATTGTGGTGGAGGAAGTGGGCAAAGAACTCATCGGGGTGAAGCATTCTATCCAAGAGGTAGAAAATACCAATACAGATTTATTACACTCCTCAGCGGCCACAGAACACATCTTAAAGCTACAGGACGACATTAATAAGTATAAGAACGAACTCATTCGTTTTAAGAAACAAAAATTGGATAAAGTCAATTATGACTACAAATGCCATCAGGTGTACAGATGGTTGAGTGGCACACAAACAACCAACAGGGAATCGTTTCCCAAATATAAATATCGAATAAAAAAGCCTATATTTCAAACCATAGACACCAGTTCGGGCGAGTCAGCCTCTGATGTGGACAACAAGGAAGAGAGAGACACACATGAGAAACGCCCTTTTTTAGAGGCCAATATTCGCCCTTACGAATCTCCAGGGACTTCATATACACAAACAGGAGGAGGAAAAAGAACTCAATCACCAGGAGAGGAAAGAAGAGACACCAGAAGCACTGGAACAAAAGGAAAACCCCCAAGGGGGAAGAGATGTTAGTATTTAACTTATCTCAAAAAAACCGAACATCATATATCCGTGCTATCCAAAGGGCTCACATTCGTCCCAGTATCTAAACCAGCACCTCTCCAAACTGATATCGAATTTCACAAAATACAACAGATCTTGACTAAATACGAACGATGGACAGACAAACCCTCTATGCCGGACACTGTGAACAAACCTAAAAATCCACTAAGAATTAGGAACACAGGAGATCAAAAAACCTCCAATATGTCCATAAAAACTTTTATGCAGTCGGTGAAAAATGAAACATACCAGAAGCTGAAAAATCCTCAAGACAATCGACAAAATCTATCCCCAGCAGAGAAGACAGCCTTAAGAGATCTCATGACAGATCCCAGTATCATCATTCGACCCGCGGATAAGGGGGGAGCGATTGTAGTAATGACCTATGCGAATTACAAAGAAGAAATATATAACCAATTGTCTGATACAAGCACATATCAGAGATTAACTTATGACCCGGTTAAAAAATTTCAAGCTCAGATCAAAAATATCATCACCATTGGTATACAGATGGGGTGTGTCGATACCAACATGGCTAAATACCTATTTGTGGACTACCCGAAGCATCCAGTGTTATACACACTGCCGAAGATTCATAAAGACATGCAACACCCACCAGGAAGACCAATTGTCTCCGCTAGGGATAGCCTCCTTGAACCAATTGCGAAATATATCGATTATTATATCAAGACCACCGTGATGGAGCTTCCCACTTGTCTGCGAGATACAAACGACTTTCTGGAAAATATAAAGAATCTAACATCGGTGGAAGAAGGATATGTTTTGGTAACACTGGACGTGAAGAATTTATACACCATAATACCACATAAGGAAGGTATACAATCACTCCGACGGATTCTTAGCAGCTCTTCTAAATACTGCGGACCACCTATTGAATTCTTAATGGAGCTACTACAGATAGCTCTAACATGCAACTACTTTAAGTTCGAAGAGCACTTCTACCTACAACGGACGGGTACCTCCATGGGGGCAGCAATGGCACCTTCATACGCCAATGCCTACATGTTTGTGTTTGAAACCCAGTATATCCTGGAGAAATATCATGAACACATACTTGTATACCATCGTTTCGTGGATGATATTTTTCTCATCTGGACGGGAACCAGCAGCGACTTGGAACAAATGGTCTCAGATCTGAATACAGCCGAATGCCCAGTCAAATTGACACTATCATTTAATCTTCATGAGATTCAATTCTTAGATGTGTCCATCTATAAAGCAAATGGTAGATTAGGGTATACCCTATACCGTAAGGAAACGGCAAGGAATACGTTACTCCAGGCCACGAGCTATCACCCTCAGAAACTCAAAGAATCTCTCCCGGTATCCCAATACATGAGGGTATTGAGATACAATAGTGATCCAGCGAAAAGAGACCAACAACTTCAAGAAATGACCGAGAGATTTCTGCACAGAGGATATAACCCTGACGTACTATTACAAGCAAAAGACAAAGCCATGAGACACACAAGGGATCCTATGGAGACCACTAAAAAGACCTCACAAGCTACCAGGATGTACTTACCCCTAACTTTCCATACAGGCACCTCACAAATTAAAAAAGCCATGAATAAATACTGGGGCATATTACGGTCCGACAAGAACTTGCCACCCATCTTTCAGCAGCAACCGATTATCAGTCTAAAAAGAAACAAAAACCTAAGAGACCTTTTAGTGAAAAGTGATCCGAATTTATGTTACCAGAAGACAAAAGGACCTACAAAGAAAGGTTGTTACAGATGCAGTGGCTGCGTGACATGCAGCCACATGAACACCAGTACCTCATTCTCTCATCCACACAGTGGAATTCGGATCCCTATCACCCAATACATCACCTGCACTACAGATCATGTGATCTATTTAATCACATGTCCCTGTGGTCTCTCATACGTGGGGAAAACGGACCTAACCCTCCGAGATCGGATTAGAGGCCATAGATCCACCATCAATACGGCCTTCAGGGACCAGAAATCAGACAAACCTGTCGCTAAGCATTTTCTTCAAGCCAACCATAGACTCCCTACCCTACGATTTATAGCTATAGATCACGTTCCACCAAGTCCTAGAGGAGGAGATAGATCTAAAACACTACTTCAACGCGAAACCTACTGGATACACCGGCTGGATACAGTCACTCCCAAGGGACTGAACGAGTACATTACATTCTCCATGTTCTGTTGAATTTAGCTATAGAAGTCGTATGTGACCCAAACCAAGTTATCAATATAAAAGTTCGCTTTGATCTTCTAAGTAATGCCCCACTGTTTAGTATTTGAATGATATAGAATAGCCAGTGAATTTTCATTTATAATCTATAAGTCATAACAATAGATCCTTGAAACATAGATTTTCCTATATTACTCTATCTAAGAATTAACTCCTTCTACCTTGTTTTTAAATGTAAATCATGAGATGTATGTTATTTTATGCATTCACTTGGTTAGTTGGTATTTTTCACCACACGTTTTTTCGGTGTTATTTGGCACACACAGCACTTGTTGCACTCTGACCCTTACGGGTCTTATGTCTCATAATGATTCATTTACTTTATTAACCCTGAGGTTTCCCCCTCTGGCATACTTTTGTGCACCTCCAGATCTTTGTACATATTTCAACACTACATCACTATGTAGATCTCCTTCCCAGAGACCACACATTTCATACACGTTTCAGATTGCTATTTTGAACTTCTTGGTCACAAAGATCACATGATCGCATTGAGTATAGACTATCGCATAGCAACCACGTTGCACGCACTGACGCACGCTAGGGAAACCACGTGGGTCTCCGTGACACTTCCGGGTTCGAACGGGCAGCCGCACACACTAGAGATTGGTGAGTTAATTATCTTCACTTGTATATAAACGTTGTTCTTGCCACTTGTAAATCGTTCTTGATAAAGACCCTGAGGGGTCGAAACGTCGAAACAGATGATTTAATGTAAGCGTTTTCGTATCAATAAATTCACGATTGAAAAGTCCTTTTTGAGTGCTCCACTTTATCGCTTGATATATATATATATATATATATATATATATAATCAGTGGCGGATCCAGAGCCTGATCTCAGGAGGGGGAACCAATAGATTATTTAAAGAAATAATCCGTGCACAATAACCACTACTGCTCTGTGTAGTGGGTATGGTGCCAGTTGTGCCGGGACCCGCTCCCAGAGTAAATAGTCAAACCGTTTAAGTACAGTTTGACAACTTACCTGGGGTCTGCTGGGATATGGGGCTGTAGTAGGGTATAGGAGCAGTGGTGCAATGTGTGAGGGGTGAAATGTGTGTGAAAGGTTCAGTGTGTAGGGTGCGTGGGGCAATGTGTGTATGGGTGGCTGTGTGTGTAGGGCAATGTGTGTATGGGGGTCTGTGTGTGTGTATGGGGGGGCAGTGTGTGAATGTGTATGGTGTATGTGTGGGCAGTGTTTGTATGGGGCTAGAGTTCACTCTCACCACTTGGACCACCAGGAATCCCTGGTGGTCGCAGTGGTGAGAGCGAACTCTAGCCCGTAGCTCCAGCGCTAGAGTTTCCCTGTGGCACTCTCCCCCCCCCCCTGTCTCTCTCTATTCACCCCTCTTTCTCCCCTTGTGTCTCACTCTCCCCCCTCTGTCTCTTTCTCCCTCCTTTCCCTGTGGCACTCTCCCTCTGTCTCTTTCTCCCTCCTTTCCCTGTGGCATTCTCCCTCCCCCTCTGTCTCTCTCTATTCACCCCTCTTTCTCCCCTTGTGTCTCACTCTCCCCCCTCTCCCGGTGGCACCCCCCCCCCTCTGTCTCTCTCTCTATTCACCCCCCCATTCCCTCTGTCTCTCTCTCTATTAACCCCCCTATTCCCTCTGTATCTCTCTCTATTCACCCCCCCAACCCCTCTGCCTCTCTCTATTCACCCCCCACCCCCTCTGTCTCTCTCTATTCACCCCCCACCCCCTGTCTCTCTCTCTATTCACCCCCCCCACCCCCTCTGTCTCTCTCTCTCTATTCACCCCCCACCCCCTCTGTCTCTCTCTCTCTCTATTCACCCCCCCCCACCCCCTCTGTCTCTCTCTCTCTCTATTCACCCCCCCACCCCCTCTGTCTCTCTCTCTATTCACCCCCCCACCCCCTCTGTCTCTCTCTCTATTCACCCCCCCGTCTCTCTCTCTATTCACCCCCCATCCCCTCTGTCTCTCTCTATTCATCCCCCCCACCCCCTCTGTCTCTCTCTCTCTCTCTCTATTCCCTCTGTCTCTCTCTCTATTAACCCCCCTATTCCCTCTGTATCTCTCTCTATTCACCCCCCAACCCCTCTGTCTCTCTCTATTCACCCCCCCACCCCCTCTGTCTCTCTCTCTATTCACCCCCCACCCCCTCTGTCTCTCTCTCTATTCACCCCCCCACCCCCTCTGTCTCTCTCTCTCTATTCACCCCCCCACCCCCTCTCTCTCTCTATTCACCCCCCATCCCCTCTGTCTCTCTCTCTATTCACCCCCCCACCCCCTCTGTCTCTCTCTCTCTATTCACCCCCCCGTCTCTCTCTCTATTCACCCCCCATCCCCTCTGTCTCTCTCTCTATTCACCCCCCACCCCTTCTGTCTCTCTCTCTCTATTCACCCCCCATCCCCTCTGTCTCTCTCTCTATTCATCCCCCCTCTGTCTCTCTCTCTATTCACCCCCCCATCCCCTCTGTCTCTCTCTCTATTCATCCCCCCCCACCCCCACCCCCTCTGTCTCTCTCTCTCTCTCTATTCCCTCTGTCTCTCTCTATTCACCCCCCCATATCTCACCCACCCACCTTAGAAGAGTCAGGGGGCCGGCAGTGGAGTCAGGGGGTCCGGCAACGTTCCACACTGCAGCCTCGCCGGTCCGGCGGCACTCCTACTGCTGAGGGCTGAAAGGGGAGGGAGCATGTCTTTACCATGCTCCCTCGCGGTTCCCACAATTCACAGCAGCATCCCTCCTCCGTCAGCCCTCAGCAGTAGGAGTGCCGCCGGACCGGCGAGGCTGCCTTCCGGCCCGGCGGCTCCAGCCTGAAACGCGGCCGCCGGCCCCCCTCTGAGTGTGCCACCGGACCGGCCACCCGGTGGCACATACTTGCGCAGCCCCCAGATGCCGCGGCCCACCGGGAAATTTCCCGGTATCCCGGTGGGCCAGTCCGGCCCAGAAACAGAACCATAATGCTTTCCTAGCTGCTATAGATGCTATAGATAAAGTCTTTGTTCGATAGAATATACTAGATACATCCTAGATACATATAAAGAAGTTTCTGTGAAGAAGTCAGTTGTAACCTGAAGACTTCAAAAAGGGCACTGTCAAATTCTATTACCAAGAAACCCATCAAACAGATTTAAAACTGGCTGAAAACAGCACTTACCCCTGTCTGGAGACCCTGCAAATAATTTCCAAATAAGTTTGGGATGTTTATTGTAATTTTCCCTCCATTTTAGGTACTTTGTGGCAATTGCCCTTATCCAAGATAGCTGCCGCAACTTGTATTCCCATAAAGCAAGTCATCAGTATTGGGCCCTTTAAGGCAAAACTGCACATACGCGGGCCTCTTCCGAGTGAGTTTGACGTTTAGAGACTGGGGAGAGAGCTCGGTCTGCAGCATACATGGCCCCTGTGAACCGGGAATAAATCACCGAGACCGAGGGGAAGCATAAGACATAACGTAAAAGTGCCTGCAAGGTGATTAAAAGGCAACAAGATGCAAAGTCAAAGTTTAAAGGCATCACAGCTTAAATGCATCACAGTATAAAAGCATTACAGCATAAGGCACAACTGCATAGTGCACCACTGTTTAAAGATATTACAGTATAAGGCACAGCTGCATAATGCACCACAGTTTAAAGGAACCACAGTGTAAAAGTACCATAGTATAAAAACACCACAGTATAAAGGCACCCTAATATAAAAGGCAACATAATATAGGCACCCTAAAATAGCATATTTTGCATATATTGTGCTTAGCTTGTGGAATAATCTATTACAATCCTATTGATATATTTTATATAATTCCAGTACTTTTAATTGCATATCATATATAATAAACTAAATTGAATTCTTTTTGTGTTTTTTTTCTTTTTTCCCTCATTTTCTTTATATAATCCTTATAATGATATATGCATAAAAAGAGAGAGCGATAAAAAAATACACCTCCCTATTCTCACTGACCCCTTATTAACTCGTTGATATTTCCAGATCGGATTTGATTTATATTACGTCATAGAAATTCAAAAGAGAGGTAAAGAGAAATAGGTATAAGGAGAGTAAAATAAATAAGCAACCAAATAACATTTCATTTACATTCCTAGATTCTATATATTGAACATTCTTTTTTCCCCATCCAAATCTTCTGTGTGTGTGTTTGGCTACATATATGTTAGCCATTAGGCATCCCAAAATGTATTTATTTTTTCCGTAGGTAGTTGAGAATGGAAGGGAGGAAGCAGGTAGGGGAGGATAGCCAAAGATTAGATCTCAATCTCACTTGAGGTGCTGGGAAGGCAAGGGGAAGGAGGCAGCAGCCATCACAGCAGAAACAGAACCGCAGCCATCTTGAAAGCCGGTCTGTCCCTCAAAGTGTGTACACGTGCGCACCTCACGTCATCACGCCGGAGATTAGTTTTTAACTCTAACTATATCTCTGAGTCTTTCTTTATGTTATCCCTGTACCTTTCTCTGAGGCTGTCTCTAAAATGACAAACCGAGAATGCCTGAAGGACAGATGCAGATGCAGAGAACTGATCCCAGTTCTTAGGTGCTACATTAGTTGTCACACTAACCTCTCTTTCCCTTATACCTTTCTTCCCCTTCTATCTGATTGGGCCTGCTTGTGGAGCAGTCATACCAACTCTCTGATTAACTGTCAGCATCAGTGTGTGAATGGAGTTAAGTCTGTCGATCATTACCTATATGCTTTGGCATAGCATGAGAAACTTTTAGATGGTCGTTCTCTGGCTCAGGAATAATCAAAGAAACTACAACTGTGCTTGTCTGTAATTGCTGTAGAGTGAAGCAGGAGATCCACCCTAGGGTTTCCCTGTTCTTCATCTGTCAATCAACTCTTGGCATACACATCATGTATGAGCCATAGTAGGAATATTCAGAGACTTGATTGACAAGTAGGGGAAGGTGACACAGTTTAATTAATATTTTCTGTGAAAGCTAAACATTTAAAAGTTCTTTGAAGAGCTATCAAGTCTAAGTGGATACCACAAATGCATTTTTTTTTTAATTCTTTATTTTCATTGTGTATGTAATATCAATCGGGCCACAACAGCAGCTGCATGCTTTTTCATAACATTTTAACATTGTAGGTCATGGCAGGATAAACAGCACACATTTTTTTTTTTTTTTTTTAAAGAATAACACATACAAACATCTTGCTTAAGAATAATGGTTAATCAGTTTGGACATGTTCAGCTTGTTAAGTTTATAGTTAGTTTGGTCTCGTTTAAGAATTAGATTAAGTACATGGCCTAGCTGTACGGTGAGGGTCTAATATGTGTGCTTATGTATTTCTCTTGTCCTCCTCTATTTTTCCCCCTATTTTGCTTTCTTATATGCATACCTGTCTGCTTATAGGCTCCCTACGAAAGAAAGTTATGGGCAAGTATTAGAGTCTTACGTTTTAACCCCTTAAGGACACAACTTCTGGAATAAAAGGGAATCATGCCGGAATATATCCGTCATCTGTCCTTAAGGGGTTAAAAATTAGCAGGTAGGTTGTTACAAGCGTATTAGCCAGCATATTCAGCCGCTAACACCGCCAGAGTAGGCATATTTAAAGACCCCAGGGAGAACAATAAAGGTTTAGCTGGTTTAGTTTAACTATTGTGATATCAAGGGCGAGTGGTAGCTCGTGTTCCAAGTGGCTAGGTTTACAACCCTGTCAGTGCCGCTCCATAACATCCAACACAATAGCTGTAGGGGAGCGTTGTCCCCCGTGCCGTAGCCATTAGCCTAGCGTGTTCTAAGTGTGTGGGCCTTTGGTGCTAAGTGACCTCTAGAGGCGTCTGTGTACTTCTGCGCGCCAGTGGCCGTATGGAGGCAGGAGCATTATGTCTGTGTCCCCTTATTGCAATTCGTGTGGAGTGTAGTACTAATGTAGAGCGATAGTAAGCGTTTATGTGGCTATTGTTTGTAGTGTCCATGAAACAGTGCGTATTGCCGCATTATGTTCTCATGCGGTCTTCGCCGTGTTCGCATGGGTTGGAGTCCGACTTAACAGAGAGTAGAGAAAATATGAAAAGTGAGTTAAGCTATGCAGACAGCAATAACAATAAGGTTGTGATTCGTCCATTCTGTGAGACGATAGTAAAATAGTGTCCCGGTGAGGGGCCTGTCAGGCTCAAGTCGTGGCCGCCGCATAAGTCTCCGCGGCTCTCTGCCTGGGCTTGAATTCTGTAGAGTGTACCGGGTCGAGGCCTCGAGAGGTTGCAGGTAGTGCTCTTCCGAGGGAGTCCAGAGGGAGATCCAAGTCTCTCAGTGCCGCTGTAGCTTCTTGCATGTCATGTATGACATACGTTGTTTCACCTTTAGTAGCGTGCAGTGTGTTGGCTGGGCCCCATCGGTACCGGAGCTGGTGTGTGCGTAGTAGGGTGGTAAATGGTCTTAGCGTTCTCCTCCACGCCAACGTTCCTCCTGAGAGGTCGGCATAGAAGGAAAGCTCCATCTCCTCAAAGAGGTAGGTAGGCTGGCCTCTGGTGGCTGCTTGTACTGCCATTTTGTCTGTGCGGCTGAGGAATTGAAGAATCAGGTCTCCAGGAGCTGAAGTTGGTGCTTTGCTTGATTTCGGTATGCGGAATATACCAGTTATTTGGGTCGCTTTGGCCGCTTTGGGGTTTAGAAGTGCAGCTATTAGCTGCCTAGTGAAGTGCGGTAGCTCAGCATCTGAGACGGTTTCTGCCACTCCCCGCACTTTTAGGTTATTCTGGCGCCATCTATCTTCCTGGGAATCGAGTTTTCATTCCGAGAGGAGGTTTTGTTGTTGAAGCTCTGAGACCGCCCGTTGCAGCTCCTTGAGATGGGTTGCCTGTGTGTCGGAGCGGTTTTCTACCACTCTCAATCTGCTAGACAGACCGCGCAAGTCGTCTCGGATTGCGGCCACCTCTGCTGAGATTTTTTGATGGTGGTCCTCCATAAGCCTGCCGATCGCTTCCATTGTTACCGGCGTGGAGGCCGGTGTCAGCGGTGCCGTCATTTTAGCTCTTTTTCTCCCGGAGCTCCGCGGCCATGCGACTGATCGCTTCAGTTGCTAGACTCCGCCCCCACAAATGCATTTTTAAGGCAGGATAAAAGGAGTAATTATGTCATGCTATATTTGGCCCTTAATTTATATGGCTATGTAATATTTGCTCTCCTATAGCATATCAGTATGACCCCCATATCTTAATGCGAAAAACTACAGGTCTCTTAATAATTATAATTTTAGAAAAAAATAACCCACAGTTCAGAAAAAAATATATATTTTATTGAATAGTTTTCCACAATGCAAGAGAAAGACGTTTGTGAAAATTATTATAGTGTGAATAGATGTATAGGTATTGAATAGATTAGGTAATTATGGAAAAAGGAAACTCCTTTTCTTGCCTTTCTTAGCTTTAAGGAGAGCAGGTGCGTATATATGATATTTTAACAGAATTTTTCAAATCAAAATTAAATTTTTCTTTCTCTTAATTGAAGACTTAAGGTGAGATTGTTTATTATGTTTGCTCTCCTATAGCATATCAGTATGACCCCCATATCTTAATGCGAAAAACTACAGGTCTCTTAATAATTATAATTTTAGAAAAAAATAACCCACAGTTCAGAAAAAAATATATATTTTATTGAATAGTTTTCCACAATGCAAGAGAAAGACGTTTGTGAAAATTATTATAGTGTGAATAGATGTATAGGTATTGAATAGATTAGGTAATTATGGAAAAAGGAAACTCCTTTTCTTGCCTTTCTTAGCTTTAAGGAGAGCAGGTGCGTATATATGATATTTTAACAGAATTTTTCAAATCAAAATTAAATTTTTCTTTCTCTTAATTGAAGACTTAAGGTGAGATTGTTTATTATGTGTAAACATGCAGCAAGCATTTACATGATTGAGTTAACATATCCCATTAGTAATATCACTATAGATAGAGTGACTGATGTCCTAGGAAACCTCACTGGAGGTCTGGTTGTGATGCTGATTAGCAGCATGGTTCTGCCCTACAGGTTTATTGCATTGTTCTGGAAACAAAAACCTGGAGATTACAATGACATACGATACAAACACTTGAATCTTTAGTATTCTGCAATATAATTTGATGGCGTTTTAACACAGACAGCATGGCAACTGTTGACCTGTTACTGATTTAGAGAAAACAGTAAAAGTGAAGGGAAAACATAACATTCCATGCAAGCTGGTGTAAAATCGTATCACACAATGAAGATGCCCAGCAAGAGGGTTTCTCTGCAATTAGGGGAGGCGTGTGAACAGAGGGAATGCACAAAATCATTGGGAAAACAGGTGTCTGAGTCCCCACAAACTTATATGGCAACACTAATAATTAATACATATACCAGTATGCTGCTTAACCATGTATGTGCCAGACCAGTGGTATGTATGTGCTTATGCCTGATTTTAATAGAGTTGAGAAGCTGTGAACACGCCCAGTACATTTCACTGTGCCATTCTCACAGCTGTATATTTAATATTAACAGCAGCACTAAGTCCATATTAACCCTTCAGTATGATTTAGCAGTGGGAGGGTTAAAGCATTGCTGTGTAGGGGTGTCTTTGTTTAGTCTTGCTGGTGATGTAAGGGTTACCCGGTTCTGTTTTCCGGGAAGAGCTGATGGATGGCTAGCCGATCTCTGAGTCTCTTTGTCTTGCTGGTTCCATGCAGACTTCTGATGGCTGGGTAGGGCACATTACCTCATCCCATGCCGAGTCAACCAATCAAAAAGCTCCACTCCCGGCGCCTGGAGGCAAGTCGAACAAGATAGGACCAATAAGAAAATATCTTTCCCTGTCTCCATGGCAACCAGTTTGTATATAACGGGCAGTGCTGGACCATGTGTTGCAGGTTCTCTTACATCGACCCCCTAAGAGTCGCGCTGTAAGAAGGCATCTCTCTTCTCCCTCCTCTCGCCCTCCTGTGTGCAGCTCCTAGTCAGTAAACATGGTAAGTGGCCCATCTGGTCCATCATGGCTAGCAGGGTGCAAGGAGCAGAGCATTCTCACTGTAGACAGGCAACATGTTTAAAAGAGTCTCTATCAATAGAGACATTCACATATTGTGACTATTTAGGCGTTAATAATAAAACAAATTGCTAGATGTTCCTTCATGGATACAATGTGTATATGTGATCTGAGTTTATTAGAGCGAGGATTATACTAAGAGAGTGTCTAGTTATCTGTGTGATCGGTTGCTGGTGAAATTGAGAACTCTTCCCTATTGTTGGAGCTGTAGAACAATGGATGGCTTGTCTAGGGTTGCAAGAAGGGTGGTGTCGTGTGAGTTTGGAGATAGACATTGAACTGTAGGCTATTGTGCAGCCTTGCTAGCTCCCATGCTGGGTACTGCTTATTGTCATTTTACCGGATTAATGGCTGGCTAGCTACAATGCGGAGTACTGTTTAGTCTCATTTATAATGGCTGGCTAGCTCCAATGCTGGGCAATGCTTATTTTAGAATGGTACTACCTCCCTCCTAAGTTGGTATGAGATTCTTGCAGGGTTTAACCATCCCCATTGACCCTGCTCCTTTGGATGGTTCAATAATGACAATTGTGTATATAGTGATACTATTTTCCACGTTTTTAATTTGTTTTAACAACGCTTCGATCAAGAATTTGGAAACATAGGTGGTTACATTCCAGTAGAATGCTGAAATGGCTTCAGCGTGGCGTCTGCAGAGCATACCACGCCCTGTCCACGGAGACTGCAATCATGTAGCTAGAAGCAGGATCATTCCATCAGAACCCTCATCACAGTTTCCTGGCAAGCAGTGTGTATCACTTATACAAGAATAGTAACCCTTTATCAGGAAAACAAATCCATGGCAGGAAGTTCTCAGGCTGGAACGTTACTATTATTTACAAAAGAAAGCTTATAGTCGTGTTTCCCAAAGTGCTTTGTTGTGACATGCAAGCTGATGGTGATTGATGTACCCGGGGCTCTCAGATGTTTTGTATGTGACATAGGGTACCACGCGGTGCAATGGCAAAATGCCAACAGGATAGATGCAAAAAGTGTGCATATCTGCTTATATAAAATGCTGAATTTCAATACTGCAGCATTATACAAAGCATGCATTGTGAACTCGCTGCCCTTCATTTCCTTATCTGAGGTCAGGGAATATTGGCAGAAGGCATGGAATTGAGATCACCCTGTACAAAGCATTGAATGACAGTGAGGCTGCAATGATAAAAAAAAAAAAAAAAACACACACTATATATCCTATTATTATTCCTGCTATGACTCTTCCACGAATTTAATAGAATAGTCGATTTGCTGCAGTTGTGTTTAAGAATCTGTTCGAAATGAATTAATGGCATTATATCATGGTTAGCAAGATTTGATACAATACCTGCAGAACAGTAGATATAGACAAATTGCCTTGCCAATGAATAATTTGCATGCCTTTGTGTTTCAGAGGGCGTGGCACATATATTTTTTTTTATCGATGTATCTTACAGTAAACCATATTAAAAACCTAATTAAATCCTGCTATAAACCATAGATGTAACTGGGTGTGATTTAATTGTAATGCAGATGCATGATGTTATATCATCAGAATTCCACATGTCTAATCTCAGCCACAGTAATGTGTGAATTATTATTTTACTCTTTGTTTTCTCTTTTATGTGTACTTTCACATAGTAAAAAGTAAAGTCTTTAGGACTATCATGTTTATGATGACAGTTTTACGATCTAATAAAAAGAATAAACACTGGTATGAAAATAAACACTTAGAACCTGTTTGCTTTCTCTCCCTTGTAGCGTGAGTGCATCTCTATCCACGTTGGTCAGGCTGGTGTCCAGATTGGTAATGCCTGCTGGGAGCTGTACTGCCTGGAACATGGCATTCAGCCTGATGGGCAGATGCCCAGTGACAAGACCATTGGAGGAGGGGACGATTCCTTCAACACCTTCTTCAGTGAGACCGGAGCTGGAAAACATGTCCCCAGGGCTGTGTTTGTAGATCTGGAACCAACAGTCATTGGTAAGTGCAACACAGAACTATGCTGATGGACATCCTTTTACACAAACTAATATATATATATATATATATATATATATATATATATATATATATATATATATATATATATATATATATATATATATATATACATACATACATACATACACAAACATACATGTAAATTAAACAAAACAAACTCTAGAACTACAATATATTCTGTAATGCTTCTTGGCATTTTGAATCAAAAATAATATATTGGAACGTTTGCAATATTTAAATAAGAATCACAATTAAGAAGTGTATATTCATAGTCTTTAAAACAGCATACAAAATATAAAACATAATCAAGGTGCACTTACAAAATTAAAGGTTCAAATTATAACTACCTTCTTCTGTTGTACAATTGACTTGGAATTAAGGAGTGCAACTGCCAAAGGTTATAGTTAATGGACATTATTTACAGATGTATTTGACAGAAAGAAAGTAGCAGTTCACATTAAAGATTTGCTAATTTGGTGACATTTTCATATCTCCAAGTTTTTTTTTGCATAATACTGATTGAGTCATGCCTGGCTAAGAATAGCAATGGGCATTTAATGCACAATATGAAAGATGCGTTTTGTAGTTACAGGGTAATGAGCCAATGACATAATGCAATTTACAACAGAGCTTTAAGCCCATCACGAGTCCAGATGGGTAGTAAGCTTGACATCACCCCAGGAGGTTCACAGAGTCTGTACTGTATGCTGTAGACGGTGCTTTACAGGGTACATTCTACCAAATATATGGGGGACCAGCTGAGCAAGATTAAGATTCAATCTGTTTTACATTTGTTTAAAATATTGGTCCCTGAGGAAGTCCAAACCAGGAAAACAAATGAATAGGACCATTGTTTTTAAAAAAATCTATTTGAATAAAATCACTTTTCTACTTTCTGCCCCCTGGAGTTCCCGTATTTTCAACTATATTGTCGCCACAATTGCGAAGAATCATTTGGAGGGGATTTTGTGCCCCCAGATTTGGGGGAAGGCACCCTGAATGCATTCATACATCTTAATCTTGCCTGGCTGGTTCCCCATATATTTGGTAGATTGTATTGACATATAGGAAGGATACTTACTGGGAGAATCTGACATTTATTCCCACACCAGCTAAATATTTCATTACAATGGTGGGGGGAATTTTATACATGTCTTTGTGATTACATGGTACATGCCTGGAAGGAGTCTGTGTAAACTGAAACTCAATGCACCAATAGGCTGACTCTCAACCTTAAAGAAGCACTATAGGGTCAAGAACACAAACATGTATTCCTGACCCTATTGTGTTAAAACCACTATCTAGCCCCCCTGCGCCCCTTCCCTCTTGCCTCCCTAAATATAGGATAACCTTACTTGTATTCACGTCTGCAGCTGCCAGCTCTGCCCATGACTGCTGACATCATCAGAAGTGGTGGTCTGAGCCAATCACAATGCTTCCCCATAGGATTGGCTAAGACTGTCAAGGAGGCAGATCGGGTCAGAGCCAGCACAAGGCAAACACAGCCCTGGCCAATCAGCATCTCCTCATAGAGAATAATTGAATCAATGCATCTCTATGTGGAAAGTTCGATGTTTGCATGCAGAGGATGGAGACACTGAATGTCAGTGCTGCACACTAAGCAGGACTGCCCCAGGAAGTACCTCTAGTATCCATATGAGGAGTGGCCAATGGAGTTATCACTAGGCTGTAATGTAAACATTGCATTTTCTCTGAAAAGACAGTGTTTACAGCAAAAAGCCTGAAGGGAATGATTCTACTCACCAGAACAAATATGATAAGCTGTAGTTGTTCTGGTGACTATAGTGTCCCTTTAATAAAAAGGAACTACAGTGATGTTAGAGACTACTTTCCACCATTAAATAACACATTTCTATTAAGCAGAACTTTTATTAATGATGTTAATGTTTTCTTGAGCAACTTTTATTATGCACATTTTGTAAACTGATCACCCTACTTACTCTTGTTGTTTTTCAATTCCCTCCCGTTTAATTGCCTGGGCCTATGGCTGGCATATAATTATGGGCATTTAAGTTAATCACCATTTAGAGGGCAAAATATGGACAACACCTGTCGCTTTTATGCAATAGCGGTGTTAATTCTAATATAAAAGCAAGGGAAGAACTAGAAAATGTTAATAAACCGTGCATGTTAAGCTTTATAGCTTGGGTTACACTTTTTATATGTGAATTATTTGTTTAACTGATATTTCGTAATTTAAAGTACTTTTTAAAATCTTTGCAGATGAGGTACGTTCTGGCACATACCGCCAGCTGTTCCACCCAGAGCAGCTTATCACTGGCAAAGAAGATGCAGCCAACAACTATGCTCGTGGACACTACACAATCGGCAAAGAGATCATCGACTTGGTTCTGGACAGGATTCGCAAACTGGTAAGTAAAAAAAATCTTGTTACATTTTTAATAGTTCATTAGAGGGTGAATAGAAAACTATACTAACACATTAATAATGCAAGAAGTATTATTTGTAATGTGCTTAACAGAGTATTTATTTACCTACAGGCTGACCAGTGCACAGGTCTTCAGGGTTTCCTGGTCTTTCACAGTTTTGGTGGCGGCACTGGTTCTGGATTCACCTCCCTGTTGATGGAACGTCTCTCTGTTGATTATGGGAAGAAGTCCAAGCTGGAGTTCTCAATCTATCCAGCGCCTCAGGTCTCAACAGCTGTGGTTGAGCCCTATAACTCCATCCTGACCACTCACACCACCTTGGAGCATTCAGACTGTGCCTTCATGGTTGACAATGAGGCTATCTATGACATTTGCCGTAGGAATCTAGACATTGAGCGTCCCACATACACCAATTTGAACAGGCTCATAGGTCAGATAGTGTCCTCTATTACAGCCTCTCTCAGGTTTGATGGTGCCCTGAATGTTGATCTTACTGAATTCCAGACCAACTTGGTACCCTATCCTCGTATTCATTTCCCTCTGGCCACTTATGCCCCTGTTATCTCAGCAGAGAAAGCTTACCATGAGCAGCTCTCTGTTGCTGAGATCACAAATGCCTGCTTTGAGCCAGCTAATCAGATGGTGAAATGTGACCCACGTCACGGTAAATACATGGCTTGCTGCCTGTTATATCGTGGTGATGTGGTACCTAAAGATGTTAATGCAGCTATTGCCACCATCAAGACCAAACGTACCATTCAATTTGTAGACTGGTGTCCAACTGGCTTTAAAGTAGGTATTAACTACCAGCCACCAACTGTGGTTCCAGGTGGTGACCTGGCCAAGGTACAGCGTGCTGTGTGTATGTTGAGCAACACCACTGCAATTGCTGAGGCCTGGGCCCGTCTGGACCACAAATTCGATCTTATGTATGCCAAACGTGCCTTTGTGCACTGGTATGTTGGTGAGGGTATGGAGGAGGGAGAATTCTCTGAAGCCCGTGAAGACATGGCTGCCCTAGAGAAGGATTATGAGGAAGTTGGTGTCGATTCTGTGGAAGGAGATGGCGAAGAGGAGGGGGAAGAATATTAGATGTCAAAAACGGTGCTGCTTTTCACAGGGAACATAAAACCATCTAAGAAAGTATGACAAATGTCTTTGTTTCTATGTATCAAGTTTGTATGACATTGCATTTTTTCTGCAATTTAAATGGTCAAGCCCAAAATACTTGAAACCTATGGGACATCCAGTCTGTACATTTCTACAATGGGTTTGACAATAAAACATTCCCTGTCTTACATGACTCTCTTCTATTTTTTCCCCTCTCATTTAATATATACAGTAATTATAAACAAAATAATGTAAATATTAAAGAGTTCAGAAATCAAACATCAATTACATTAATATTACAATGCATTGCTTGATACAATTTAATCTACTATTAATTTCAGTTACATTTTCATCTATGCATTACACTAAGTAGCACACAGATCATTTTAAAAAGAGGAAAATGTGAATCTAAACCTACAAATAAAATGGCGTCTGTACGTTAGCTAGCAATTGGCTACCAAAAATAGAGCTGTTCTCCGCGGCAAACCATCACATCGAACAAGTATGTTAAAATTCAATCCTTTAATAATACATAATTTAAAATCAAACTGACAGGCCACATAGAACCTGGTCGTAGACATTATATCTCATTGTCAAGACCGTTCAGCACGAAAGAACACAGTTTAATTCAAAGGGGAACACATTACCAGTGTAGGCATATGCATGTGAGACATAAATTAATAAATAAGATGTGCTATATCACATAAAATACATGCATCATATACATATCTGATTATACAGCTGGTGCTCCAATTATGTCCTATACTGTAAAGCCCATTTTAGACAGGGGGGATTAGGAAATGTGTATGATCAGTTATTTACTTCTGGGTACTGTTAACATTTTGTTAATATTAACATTTTGCGCCATGAGCTCTGATTAAATCATGAGGCTCTGGATACCCGCTGTGGCCTGGAGGAATTGTTCTTCGCCATCTGTCCCCTACCATCTGTCAAGTTGTTGCATCCTGATCATCAATGGACATGACTCCCTGTGCACCCTTAACAGTTCTCCGTCCTAATTAAAGATGACAATGGCCCAGGATCGCAATACTGTGATTCTCCCTACCACTTGCTGAGAGGTAAAAGCAGGGAGAAATACTCCAGAATTTTTTCTTTGATGTTGCTTGGGTACAATGCACTAGACTAGAACATTCTACACCTAAAAAAACCCAAACCCCCTCCTTTATATTCCTTTCAGTAAGCCTGAGAAAAAGCTGATGTGGGAGAGATATGTGATGATATGATATGTGATGATACAATTAACTACCTGTTACATATAATCATATAGTTTGACTCTTTATACTTATGTGTTCCTGTGACCTGTATTATTTAAACAGACATGAGAAATACTGGGGTTTCTTCACCGAACAGGAAGTTTTCTTTTGCAAATTCAGCTCAGTTCTTGTTAGTTAAAATTCCTCTGTGGTTCATTGTATTCACTAACAAATGAATTATAAGAGAACTGACCTGAATACATTCATTTAAATAGAGTGGAACCCTATTGGGTTTTTTCACTAAACTGCAACTGAACTAATAACTGGTGAGTAACCGAATGCAGGAGAATTGCATCCCCATTTCATTCACGTTTAATTCCAGCTTGCCGTTCCTGCACCAGGCCACCCTGAGTACAGGCCCAGCTTCCACTGCCATCTCCCTGGCCACCTGTTATGCATGCTGCCCTATTTACAAATTGCACAGCTACTGTGGGTCTTCCAGACCCTGTAGCAGCTTCCTCCTGTGCCTTGGCACTCTTCCTTGGGAGTCACCATAGTGGGTCTAAGGTGATCCTGCACACCAGAGCATGAACACATTGCCGAAAGAGGGCAGCAGAGTTAAAGAGATAGTGCTCTACAATGCGGTCACTGTCCGACAATTTTCCCTGCAAGGGCCTGCTGCAATTCTCCTGGTCTGTACAAGGGTAATTGATGCAACACAACCACATTATGCAAATTCTGTTATATTTCAGATGCATTTCATCTATTTATTTTATGGTTTTTTTTTTAAATGTATTTTAGATTCAGCTGATTTCAACTGTCAAATTAAAAGGGCAAGTTACCAAATTGGTTAAAACAACACAATTGTTACAACCAGATATTCTGTGTTTAGTGTAATTTTAAAGAAGAATATATTAGTAATTATTTTGGGTTAAAGGAACACTATAGTGTCAGGAATACCAACATGTGTCCCTGACACTCTGATTGTAAAAATATATTTTAGGTGGCTTGACCCCTTACCTCCCATTAAAAAGGTGTTTTACTCACCTTTTTCCTGCCCCGCGCTGGCCTCCTTGCAGCTGGCTCTGCCCTCTTGGCTGAACTCATAAACGTGGTGATCTAAGCCAATCCCATAAGAGAGCATTGGGAGACTATCGCACATGAGCAGCAATACATCTCATTGCGCCAATCAGCAGCCTCCATGCAGAGCGTGGAGGCGCTGAATGTCAGTGCTGCACACTGTGATCACTGATCCAGGAAGCACTCTTGTGGCCACCTGAGTGATGCCACTAGAGGCGTTACTAGGCAGTAATGTAAACACTGCCTTTTTTCTGAAAAGTTGCAGTTTACTGCACAAGTATACCCTGCCTACATCTAGTGTGACAGGTCTTTTTTATTTTAAACTCTCTATAGAAACAAGGTTTTCAAAAATGTGACAGTGGAAGTGGTGCTGGTGGTACTAGATCTTTTCCATCATTTTAAGTGTTAAACTCGATCATATTGATCAGTATTCTTTCAGACCTGAGGAAGAGAGGAAAACTCTTGAAAGCTTGCCTTTTAAATATTATGTTAGTCCAATAAAAAAGGTTTAATTAAATAGGTATTTTGACTTTTTTTTTAAATATCAAATCCCTGCTGCTGCTCACCTTTATTTCAAATTTATTTTATAGAAGTAGTGTTGCCCTGTCTGGCCGTGTCTTGTTCGTAGGAAAAAGTGAGTGGGCATGTTTAATAGACGATCCAGTCATCCCACCCACCCTGAGAACAAAATTTTCCTGCACATCCAGTCTGTAGCGTCTGTCAGTGTTGGGGGGGGAACTGTGCCCTATCATCAGCTTCTATCAACTGCGTCTGTGGAGGTAGTAAGCAATGCAAGACTCCAACCACTACAATGAAAAGCAATTGAACTGCAGCCAGAGTAATTTAATTTGAAAAATTGGGAATTTAAAAAAAGAAAAAATGAAAAAATGAGTGGAAACACTGATGATCCACTCACCTATTCCACCCTTTAAATGGACACTGCACTGCCCAAATATAACAAATAAAAATCAATGTTTAGTAGATATATCGCAATTGCTATCTCCTGAGTTTAGCTCCACTGAACTAACTAAACCAGGAAGTAAAAGGAGCTGTTGTCTGCTTGAAAGCCAATGGGGTGTAACCAGGATCATTTTAAAAAGTGACAATTTCTATTGAAATCTGCATTTATTTGCAAAATTAAATAAAGAGGACAAACTCTTCATACATAAAGCTTTTCAGGAAGCTAAAGTGCTCTAAAGGTCTGCTTTCAAGGCAAGATTATAAGACATTTCCTTAAAATAGGTTCAAACTAATTAATTGCTTGAACAAACTTGTTGACTCAAGGCAACTCTGTAAGCTATTGCAGCTACAAGTTTATATACTTTGGAAAACAGATGGCGAGGCAGTTCTATATTTTATTAAGGAGTGTGCATGTGGGTAGAATTTGGAATGTGCCATGTGATAGCACCACAGCTTGCACCCATCAGATGAACTGGACCTAGCCAGGCTCTATAAAATAGCTTAAAAAAGTCACTTGAACAAGCTACGGTATGTTTGATATTCCTGTCATACGTTGCATGTTATTCTGAATTGTAATCAAAGGGTTACACTAAGCTTTCTAACTTTAAAACACACAAATAATGCCATACTAAGTATTACTCTCTAGCCCACCCCCCCCCCCCCCACCCCATCATTACAAAGATTAATAAAATAAGTTTTACTCAGCTGAAATCCAGTGCCAGGTGAAGATCGCGGTAGTGGTCAGCACGACCCCTCCTCCCTTCCCCTTGTGTGGTGCAATCAAAGAATTCTCAAATTGAAGCCTTTGATTGGACCATTTAGCACTGTGTTTGGGCATTTGTGTCAATGCGGGTATATGTGCGTATCTGTGTGTGTCAGTGTGTATGTGTGGCTGCATTTGTGCACTAGGGATGTGCATGGGCAAAAATTTTAGTCCGGCACGTCCGAAATTCGGGACTTCGGCAACTCCCTAACCCTACTAGGGTTAGGGTTAGGGGTAGGGTTAGAGGAAGGTTGGGGTAAGGATTAGAGGATGGTTGGGGTAAGGGTTAGGAGTAGGGTTAAGGGGTAGGGTTCGATTCCTGTCATCATTCCATTAATTTTCCCTCCCTCTCCTGTTTTGCCACTTCGGCAATTCCAAAATTCGGCACTTCGGTTCAGTTTGGCACTTCGGACATTCGGAAGCATCCAAATGTCCGAATTGTGGCACTTCGGTTCAGTTTGGCACTTCGGACATTCGGACATCCAAATGTCCGAATTGAGGAAGCATGCGAATGTCTGAATTGCCGACATTCGTCTGAATTTAAATTCGGACCGAAACGAATTGCACATGTCTAATGTGTACACATACCAGCATTCACATTCAAAATATCAACACTATATATATACAGTATATATACACACACACACCTACAATCAAAATCCAACACACTGTTGCAATCAAACACCAGCACTACACTGTTGCATTACAAACACAACCCTGCATTAAAATGTCAACATTACATACAAACACACCCCTGCTTTCAAACACACTACACACGAGTGTGCCACTGCAGCTGCTAAGGTCTCGGTATGTGTAGTTTCCCAAGAACAAATGTATACATTTTTGTTTTGCTGGTACACAACCCTGGTTCAATTGTGTCAGATGGGGAGGTCTCCTATTGAGTTTTGTTGGAGAACCTGCGGTCACAAAGGGTCCTACCAACATATATGGAGGGGATGACCTAAATTAACTACACTCTGGGTGCGTTAGCAAGCCTTCTCCAAGATGTTTTCCACAGACCACCTAGAACCATGGTCCATGTTGCTCTCACACCCAGTGGAAGGACTCTCAACACACTCACAAAGGTTATATATAATGGGATAACGTTGGCTGCTCGAAGAATACTATCAGCTAAATGGTTGGGTAATGGGATTCCTTTAAGGAGAGAAATTAAAAGGGACAGTATAGTCACCAGAACAACTACAGCTTAATGTAATTTTTCTGGTGTCTATAGCCTGTCTCTGCGGGCTTTTTGTTGTAAACACTGCATTGCAGCCTAGGAACACCTCGAGTGTCCTTGGAGAGTGATAGGAGAGTTCCTGGTTATCTTGAAAACAAAACCTCATGAGGCTAGCAGAGCTGATTTACAAGAGTCTCTTAGAAGAGGCAAAGTAAGCACTCCAGCAGGGACAGCGATAACCCCAGATGGTCACTTTTTAGTGTGCCATGGCTCCTCAAGGTTGGCAGTGGCAAATAACTTTATGGCATACCTAGTAGGTAAGCATTACTCAAACTAAATAGGAATGGGAAGCAATTTTTGGTGGATGTGTTACTGAAATTATCATAAAATTATACAAAATATATCAACCACACAAAATAATATATCTTTGAAACCCATCTAAAAACACATCTTAATTGAGAATAATCGTTTCACAGTACACTAGGCCTAACCCGCAGGATAAAGTCACAATAAGTAAGACAGAATGTACAATAGGCAGATATGTATTATTGGTCCTTTTTTGGATTTAACATAAATAGGAACAAAACAGTCAGTATACCAGTCAAGCTAAAGAATCACAGAAAGAGACAAAATAAAAAAACAATGCCAAGGTCTAGGATTACAGAGAGTAGAGAAGTCGAGAACAAGCCAATGTCAGAAAACCAGATAAGAAATCAGAAATATAAACATGCTCTTGGATCACGGAAATGGAAACTATATATATATATATATATATATATATATATATATATATCTTAAAGACTTGCAGGATTGCCTAATGTCTGTCATGTTACATGATATTGTTTTATTATAATGTACTGTTTCTTTAATGTGCATCTTAAGTTTGTCTCTTGGGCCACTCCATAGTTTGCATGATGCTTCAGATTCTCCCCTCCCCCTTTCCTGTTCCAGTGTATTCTTTTTTTTTTTTTTTTACTTGTTTAATATTTTATTCTTTTTCTTATTATATAAAACATATACAGCATTTTATGCATTTCCATTTTCTCATATTGCATTTACGTGATAAAAAAATTCAAGTATGTACATATCAAACATACAAAACATTGACTATACAATAACAAAGATAAACAAAAAATCCAGACTGGGGTCTAACTTGAGTCAGATTAGATTTTACTTAAGTAATTTTACATTCCTATTATAGCATCTAGCTATCTTTGTATCAAATGTAAGCAGGGTTCTATAAACTAATTTTCCTGTATGATACCTAGCCAGTTTTTCAGAGTACTTGGTTCTTTAACTATCCCTATCTCCATTTTCAACTGATAGATTAATTGTGATTTTACTTCCTCCCATATTGGGATTTCTCTAGCTTTCCATTTCCTAGCAATTGATATTTTGACTGCTAACAGTGTATGGATTATCAGGACAACATATTGGTCCAGATTCTGAGACATATGTAGTTGTAACAGAAAAAGCTGTGGTTTCTTGTCGACCTTAATTCCTGTCCATGATTCAATATTCTTAGTTACAATATCCCAAAAACTTTTTATCTCACCACATTCCCACCATATATGTAGCATTCCTGCCTTATGTTCCCCGCAGCGCCAGCATTTATCCGATGCATCCGGGTACATTTTAGCAAGTTTATCTTGCGTTAAATACCATCTGTTCATGATTTTATATTGGAGTTCCACTAAGTTCAGACAGTGTACATTCTTTATGGTCAAATTCAGTGCTTTTATCCAGTCCTCGTAACTTATGTTATTATCTATTTCCTTCTCCCATTTTGATATCACTAGGCCAATAATTCCTTCCGGGTCAGTTTCGATTAACTTAAAACACTTTGAGACTAACTTTTTAATAATAGTATGGTCTTTTAATAATTGTTCCAGTATTAAATGTTTCGCTGAGTAATTTTTTATTAAGTGCTCATTAAGGTACCCCTTTATTCTCATATAGGTAAATATCTCTTTGGCTTGTAGCTTATATTCGTCAGTTAAAGTATTAAAATCTTTTATCTTGCCATTATCTATTATGTTGTTGATTTTGTTGACCCCTGCATTGATCCAGCTCTGGATGTTTAGATCTATTATATTTTTTTGTAACTGTCTAAAATCAATGCTAGTAAGCAGTTTGTCTTGTAAGTCTAGATCTTTTCTTAATTTGTACCATATGGGGATTAAATTGTTTAGGATCAAGCCCTTATCATAATTACCTTGTCTAAGGTTTTTTCTATGGTCTGTCTTCCAAAAAAGAGGGTATATATCCTCCTTTATTTCATCGTTAAGTAGACTCTGTTCCATTTTAAACCAAATTTGTTCTTTTGCTACATCGGATTGGGTTATTATTGCATGTGCTATGTTACAAACTCTCCAAGTATGATTTAATTGTGGGATTCCCAGTCCACCCGCTTTTATCTTTAATTTTGAATGGTTTCTGCTTAATCTAGGACGTTTTTGACCCCAAATAAATTTGTTAATGATTGATTGTGCTAAAGATAGCCAGCTTTCTGAACAGTAAAGGGGTAGCATGCGGAAGAGATACACCCACTTTGGGTATATATAGAATTTTATAATATTTATTCTCCCCCACCATGATACTTCAATTCCCTTCCAATTATTCAGGGTTTTTGCTGTATCTTTCATTAGCCTTAAAAAATTTTGTTCCATCATATTATTTGGTTCATTAGTAATTTCTATGCCCAAAACTTCCATGTTTTTTTTTTCACAATTAAATCCGAATTTGTCAAATAACTTTTGTTTAATATTCAACGTGAGATTGAATGAGAGTGCTGTAGACTTGCTTAAATTTAATTTATATCCTGAATAGAATGAATATTCCTCTATGGAATCCATGACCTTTTCCATGGATTTCACGGGATTTCTCAGAGTAAGTACCACATCGTCTGCATACATTGTAAGCTTTAGTGATTCATTCTCTAGTTCTATTCCTTTTATAGAGTCATCCGCTCTGATTTTGTGTGCTAATGGTTCAAGACTAATCAGATATAATAGTGGGGACAGGGGACAACCCTGTCTAGTTCCATTTGTTAACTGGAACCATTCGGAAGAAAATCCGCTTCCCACTACCCTGGCCGTTGGAGTTGTATATAAAGCCATGATAGCCCTGGTGATATTACCTTGAAATCCGAAGCCAGACAGGGCTGTCTCCAGAAACTCCCACCTTACCCTGTCAAAGGCCTTTTCGGCATCTAGGGACAGGGCAAGGAGGGGGATCTTATATCTGGTTGCCAAATCTGCCACATCTATCAATCTCCTAATATTAGAAGTTGGGGCTCTACTGGATATGAAGCCCACCTGATCTTGATGAATAATACTAGTTATTACGTTAGATAACCTGTCTGCTAAAACAGAAGAGTAGATTTTAATATCGCTGTTAAGTAATGAAATAGGTCTATAATTTATTACTAATTCCAAATTTTTTCCAGGCTTTGGAATTGGAACTATGTGGGCTTTTAACAATTCGCTGGGAATATTTCCGTATGACATAAAGTCATTAAATAGTTTGGTAAGAGGTTCTATTATATTACCCCTAAAGGTTCTATAAAAGCAGTTACTGAACCCGTCGGGACCTGGTGCTTTTTTTGATTTTAATTTTTTAATTGCAGATTCTACTTCATTTTGTAAGACAGGTTCATTTAATACTTCCAGTTGGGCCTCTGTTATACGCGGGAGTTTGAGTTCTGTAATGAATTTGGAAATATCATCAGCACTATTTCCCCCGGGTAGATTATATAGTTCTGCGTAATATTTTAGAAATGCGTTACCGATCTTCTCTGGCGACAGGACTACTTCTTCTCCATTTATTTTTATTTTAGAAATAATTTTTTTAGTTTTTTCCTTTTTTAATCTATTTGTTAGTAGTTTATCCGCTTTATTCCCTTTATAATACCAGTTTCTTCTTAAACGTTCTAACGCAAGGTTAGATTTATTTATCAATATATTATTAATGCTCTCCTTTATTTTTTTTAATTCTTTACTTATTTCAAGCGATATTTTTTTTTTGTTCTGTTTTTCCAATCTATCATGATCTATATAAAGTTGTGCCAAGTTTTGTAAGTTTCTTTTTTTTTCCTCTGTGCCCATTTTTATAAAGCTTCCCCTGATTGTACATTTAAACGCACACCAGAGCGTAGATAGTGAGATCTCAGGATTATTGTTTTCTCTGAAATAATCTTCTATAGCCTTTTGTATTGTGTCTACATTTTGTTTTTTTTTTAACAAATTTTCATTCAATCTCCAGTTAGATCTAGTTTTGGCAAATTCTTCTTTGATTTCCAGAATTAAAGCATTGTGATCTGACCATGGGATATTAGTGATCAAAATTTTTTTGACCCTTCTAACAATATTTATTTCTGTCAATATGTAATCTATTCTTGAATATACCTGATGCGGGAAGGAAAAACAAGTATAATCCCTTTCCATAGGATGCCATATGCGCCATGTATCCATAAGACCTGCCTTTTTAATTACCTCGTTAAATTTTTGGGAGGACTGTTCTAACTGTCTCTTATTCTCATTTGTTTTTAATTTATTTCTGTCCATATCAGGGTCTAGAATACAGTTGAAGTCTCCCATATATATTATTTTCCCTTGTTTAATTTTTTCGACTTTATTCACCAGTTTATTTAAAAACCTTATGGGAGCTTTATTGGGGGCATATAGATTTACAATTGTGTATCTCTGATTGTTTATCTCTCCAATTATTATGAGAGTCCTTCCTTCGTCATCTGAAACTTGATGAATTAACTTGAAATCTATCTTTGCGGAAATTATAATTGCTACTCCTCTTTTCTTGTTCTTGGGCATAGAGGATCTAAAAATATGTGGGAACTCTTTTGAGCTAAATCTATCCTTGTCATTTTTTAACCAGTGTGACTCTTGTATTCCACATATATGTATTGACTCTTTCCTAATAAAGTCGGTGAGAATAACTCTTTTCTGTGGTGTATTTAACCCCCTTACATTGAGAGATGCTATTCTAAGCATACCTTACTTCTATCTGACCCCTTTCCCCTCAGTCTGGACAACCAATAAATGACATAACATACAAGACATTGCACCCCTACAATTAACACTAAAATGAATGGTTCCTTTCCCATAGGAGCCATAAATATCCCTACGTTCCTTCCCCCTGTATGTCAGGAGGGAAGAAATTTACAAATTAACCACCCTATATGGTTAGGTGATGGGATATACTAACCATTCTATCGAGTATATAAGGAAGCAATCCGCGAGTTACCCTGAATTCAAGCGGAGATAATATTAAAAAAAAAAAAAAAAAAAAGAGAAAAGAAAAAAAAAAAGAATAATTGCATTACATTCTTTACCAGACTTCCTCTTCTCTCTTCTCTGTCTTTTCCCCTGTAATATTTATCTTTAGTGCTCATGTCCAATATTATTTTCTCAAAGTGTAATACTCTCTCTCTATTTATTAATTACTTAATTTCCCTATCCTTCTCGCTACTAATTATACTAGTAATATCTATTTTTCAGTGCTTAAGTGCTCCCCACTACTATCATTTATTTGTGTGATATTCAAATATATCTTATATTCCTTCCCTTCTTACCCTCTTTATCTTACTCCTCCTCTTCCTCTCTATTTCCTTTCTTTTTATATATTCTTTAATATTTGTGTGGATTATTTAACCATATGATTTTCTGTTTCTCTAATTGTGTTTTATCTCAGTTCAATTCACCTCGTGTTAATTTCTATAGAGAAATTTATATTAGCTACCCTACTTTCCTAATTTTCTTCTTCTTTGTTTCATAACGCGTCTTTGTGTAAAGTGCTTATCAATGTTACCTATCATACTCTCTCTTCAAGGGAAAACGACCGAGGGGGAAAGACACAAGAGGGGAAAAAAAAAAAAAAAAAAAAAAAAAACCTTTATAGGGCTACTTAGAGTTACCTCTTCCCGACCCCTATTCCTGGGGAGGGGGAGGGGGAAGTCTAGTGTAGACCCCTACAACTATTATTTAAAGGTTTCCTGCATCCATTTTTGCAAACTCTGAACTTCTCTAAACATTTCCACTTTTTCTCCATACGTGAATCTTAATCCAACTGGGAACAACCAAATATACTTGATTCCCATTTCTCTCAATTTAACAGTGCAAGATGTAAAATTTTTTCTAGCCATTCTGGTACTTCTAGATAGGTCGTTAAATATTTTGATGGATTCATATTTAGAGTCCTGTAGGGGCTTGGATCTCATTGCCCTCATAATTTCTTGTTTAAGTCTATATGAGTTTAAGGCTGCGATGACGTCTCTTGGCTGCTGGGCTGGAATATTATTTGGGTTTGGAATTCTATGTATTCTTTCCGTACAAAATTGGCTAATGTTCTGCTGGACCCCCAAAAATTTACAAAATTCTTTTAGAAATTCGTCAAGTCCTCCTGAAGTGACTTCTTCTTGGATTCCTCTTATTCTGATATTGTTTCTCCTTGCTCTATCTTCGTTATCCGAAATCTTGGCTTCCATTAACGCCATTTTTTTTCCATCTGTATAATTCTTTCTTCATTTAAACCTTGTTGTAGTTTTATATGATCCATTTTGTCTTCTATTAGATTTATTCTGCCCATTATTTTGGCTATCTCTGTTTTAAAATCCCCCATCATTAGGTGTATCTCTTTCTTTATATTTTCTAATTGCGCTTGTAAGCATTCATTCAAGAGATCTTTTCCAATTAGGCCAGCGTCTTTACTCAAAGAGTCCGACATTTCATGCTCGGGGTTTGTTTGTATTGTAGATTGCGTTATGAGTTGGGCTGCTCCCTTTATACTATTTCTTCTTTCTGCCTTCTCCTTGTCTTGGGGTGAGAAATAGTTTGAGAGTCTTTTTTCATTTCTTTGGTCGAGTTTTTTTTCTCTTTTGTTTCCCAGCTTAAGTTCACTTTTTTTGTTTGCCATTATTGCACTTTCTTGTATGGAGTTAATAAGAGCAGGATGGTATGTATCAAAAAGTATATATAAAACAAAAAAAAAAAAAAAAAGAAAAATTATTTTTATTTAATTGTTCCGTCTTTCTTTCGCTTGGTTGTATCCGGTATCCTGATTTCAGGGACTAGGGTCTCACGGCGTTCCACGGCTTTCAATTGTTCTCTGGCGTTTCGTTCTTAGCGTCTTAACATTCAACTGGCAACAGGCAAACTTTAAAGTTTTTAGAGCATTTAGAAAGATAAATAGATAATTTTATCCAATTTTATCCAATTATCCCTCAGTTCTCCAGATAGCTCCAGGCCATTTACACAATAGTAATTTTTCCCTCTTAAATGTCTATTTTAAACGTGTACATGGGACTTAGCGGTATTCCATACTATTCCATATATTCTGTGTTATTCCGTTTTTTTTTTTTTCCGTCTTAACTATTTTATGGATAATGATTAAATTAAGCACGCTTTTCCAAAAGAGATAACTCTCTCAGCCAAAATTCATTCATTTGGAACCTTTGCACGCTCCTGTTAACGGAGTTTTCAATAATAATAATATGTTAATCACAGATCTCCATTGGGAACGAGTCTCACAACTGGGGTTAATTTGGAGCCTTTTCCACGCTCCTATTAGCGGACTTTTCCTTAGGTCTATATATCAGTATATAACAGCAGTATATATCGGCTGAAATTGATACCGGAGAAACTGACGGAAGCCAAGCACAGAGAGATGGACACAGGTTTCTTCAGGAAGGAAGAGATTCTTTATTGGATCACCGATCGGGACTCAGAGGGACTAGCGTCACCAAAATACAGCAAGTTCTGAGCCCCGGACAATAGTGCAGGCTCCTTATATAGGCATATAACTCCTCCCATATTAAGCTCCACCCGCACATTCTCTTAACCAATCAACACAAATAAGAATTAACTTCCTGTTTGACCGCATGGCTTGTCCAGCACAATGGAGGAGGGGGAATACTATATCCTGTATTCTTGCACATGCTCCGTACACTACTTATCGTATCTTGCCTCGTGCAACCAACTGATCGATACGTCAGCATATGCACGTACACATGCCACGTGGTAATCTCGGCCTACTAAATTTATTTTTACCGAGATTCCACCACATTCCCCCCTTTGATGCCTCTTGATATTTTACAATTACTTGAGGCATCACTTAACCTTGGTTTGCTTACACCGCAAGTTACCTTGAACCAGACCAGACTTATCTTATGATGTGAATCTTCAACATTCATCTTCTTGCATTGGTTCTCCCTGATCTAGAGCCTTATATTTATATATCGCCATTATCTGTGCAGCAGCCTTCCTCTCTGCTATACTTCCTATCAGGCTTTGCACAGACCTAACTACTAAGGGTATAAGACACGGTAGGAGTAGACACAACAGTAAAATCAGTAGGACTCCACCTACCACTGCCTTAAGCCCTCCAAACCATTCATACCAGCTACCAAACCAACTACTTGGATTGTACCCTTTCCATACCTGAGTAGGCACATGCGCTAGTTTAACCATATGGCTAGTCAGCTCAGCTATTGCTTGCCCTTCGTCATCTATTTGAAGACAGCAATTGCTTAGGTTAAACTTCCCACATACACCTCCCTCTACTGCCAAAAGGTAATCCAAGGCTAATCTATTTTGGTAGACTGCTGTCCTCATCCTGGTGTTATGCTTCGCTAGAAGATTGAGCGCTTGTGATGTCTCATTAGTGATAATCTCAACCACCGCCTGTAATCTTATAATACGGTTGAGCATATAAATAGGGGTTCTATAACCAAAGGTACCATCCTCAGCCCACGTGGCTGGCCCATAATAATCTATGATACGCTGGGGAGGCCATTCATTATCTTCCCAGGTGCCTATCTCTATGGGTCCCCTTTTCTTCCTATGATTCACATCATACACTTTAACACCTAAAGTCTCACCTGTTTCAATCGGTAACAAGAAGAAGGATGGTTTGAGCATACCCAACACACATGCCCCTTCCCAGTCCTGTGGCAACTCCGAATAGGCTTTCTTACCACAGATCCAGTTCAAATTTGCTGGGGCTCTCCAGGTAGATGTGATGGATAGATCAAACCACACGTCCTTTAAATTGGCGTATCTAGCAAACGGGTTTGATGGTTCTGAGACATTTGATGCCGACCACCAAGTTGTATTCTTTGTATCATCATCATAAGCTTTTTGCCCTAGACAAGTTAATTCTCCTACAGAAGTATTATACATTATTCCTTTCCTTGCTATGCAAACATAACCTATGATGGAGGTCTTTAATCTCCACTCAGATTTACCTCTAACACTCATATGATAATCGGCTTGTGTAGATATTAATTGGTCAACTGCCTCAGAACCGGACATTACCTCCTTTGCTTCCCAAGGCCATTGGTCTCCCATGTTAGTACCTCCACACACATAGCAGTTGGTAACATTAAGACTACCGGCAATACTTTCAGCTAAATCGATGAACAGGTTTTTAGCATTATGGGGGATCTTATTATCTATACTCATCTCTTCATAAAAGGAATGGTATACTTGATGAGTCTGGGAGGATACCGTATCAGTCTCTATTCCTATAAACAATAATGTCCCAGGATCTAAACCCGTCCCGTATATCTGAAACCCAAATAAATTTCCATACTTATCTAAGAACTTGTCGGGGTTATTAATGAGTATATGGACTGGGTTGCATTCCATAGACTTACAATAAGGGCTAGTCGGCAACTTAGTCACTATCATGTCTTTGTCTACTGTCTGTCCCCAAGTCGCCCACCCCACACAAGACCAATATGGACAAAAGTTATAGTCTTTATTTGGGCATCTAGGACTCACATATTTATTTTTGCTACTGGGACAAATATATTTATCATTAGACCCATACGTCCTCTCCCATCTAAGATCCCCACATACATTCCACGGCTTTCTACCACTCGATATCGCTTTGCACGCATCAAATAGCAGAACACCCGAAGAATGTACGGATTCTAATACCGTCTTATTAATTAGGGTCCCCTGAGGATCTCCATTCCTGAGAGTCAACCAAATTGTACGAGGTTGATACTCCGGACTGAAGCACTTAGGTTCTCCTACTCCTAAATGGCACACACTATAATCTATATTTAAGTATCTACATCTCGATACATCTCCTTTACACTCGTATTGTGAATGCCAAATTAGGGTTTGGGAAATATGGTTACCTGTTCTCGTAGTCTTAATGCATACCTCACAGCTAGGAGTGTCGGTACCTCTACCTTCCTGAATATAAAAACACATGTAAATAAACACAATCAAAAGCACATCTTTCGCCGTCATCCTCAGTCTTCGTCCGTGCGATGGAACCTCAGCTTCCAGGATGTGAGGGCTGCAGGGAATGGAGTTCTGCTCGTCTTCACAGGTGTCCCTTCGAGACTTTCCTGGCTTATACACTATGTGATGGTAAGCGGACAGGCTTTATTATGGCCTTCTCACTCACACCTGTAACAATAAAATTTGTAATCCACAATAATTCCTCGTTACTCCGACTGAGTAGTGCGTTTCAACCGGATCTTGCAGGGATTCTCTGGATCTGCTGTAACTTGCCAAGAATCGACTGCTGCTGGTTTAACCCTGGAGTGATGTATGCACGGAGTCACTTCTGCTACTTTTATTGCTGTAGGGGTAGACAAAAGAACAACATAAGGACCTCTCCACTTGGGCCCTAACGGTACATTATTCCACTCTTTAATCCACACTTGGTCTCCTGGATGATAACTATGAACAGGGGGATAAATATTCACAGGTAATCTATCTTGTACCCATTTCTGTACTTCCTCCATAGTCTTACCCAACTCTACAACCTGCTGCCGGGTAATTCCTTCTCCCAACTGACTCAAGTCCCCCCTTAAGTTACCAAGTACGGGAGGTGGTCGCCCATACATAATTTCAAAAGGAGAGAGGCCCATCCTTCTGGTAGGGGTACTGCGGATTCGCAATAGAGCTATAGGTAAGAGAACGTTCCACTTAAGTTGGGTTTCCTGACACATTTTAGCCAACTGGTTCTTTATAGTTCTATTCATTCTCTCTACCTTACCAGAACTCTGGGGTCTATATGCAGTATGAAGCCTCCACTTTATACCAAGCATATGAGTCAGTTGTTGTAGGCACTGGTGAACAAAAGCTGGACCATTGTCCGATCCTATAGAACAGGGTAGTCCATATCGGGGTATTATTTCTCGTAGCAGGAATCTCACAACTTCTCCTGCTTTTTCTGTACGAGTAGGACATGCTTCTACCCAGCCTGAATAGGTGCACACAATTACCAGCAGGTAACGATGTCCACCCGATTTAGGCATCACTGTAAAGTCTATTTGTAGATCGGACATGGGGAGTCCCCCCATAAACTGGACTCCTGGTGGCTTTACTGGTCCTTGTCTTGCATTATTTTTAGCACACGTTACACATCTGCGTACAATGGCCTGAGTCAAGTTGGACAATCTTGGTATGTAGAAATGTTTCCTGAGAGATTCTTCAGTACTGTCTCTCCCAGAATGTGTCCCGTTGTGATAATTTTGGACAATTTCTACCGCTAGCGATGCTGGTATAACTATTCTTCCATCTTCTAGCTGATACCACTTGTTCTCCAGATACTTTTCCGGTTCAGTCTTTAACCACTCCTCTTCTTGAGCTGTATAAACTGGAGTCCATTGGGACAGTGGAGTTGGTATAAGAGCAGCTATATGCCCCACATACTCCTGTCTTCCTGATTCAGCAGCACGCTTAGCTGCACTATCTGCCATCCGATTTCCCTTGGTTACATCACCATCTCCTCTCAGATGCGCTCGACAATGAATAATACCGACTTCTTTCGGCTCCCACACTGCTTCCAATAGTTGTAGGATTTCGGCTGCGTATTTGATTTCTTTGCCTTCTGAATTCAGTAGTCCTCTTTCTTTATACAAAGCTCCGTGGGCATGAGTGGTTAAAAACGCATACTTAGAGTCCGTATAGATATTCACTCTTAAACCTTCAGCCAATTGTAACGCTCGTGTTAGTGCTATTAATTCTGCCTTTTGTGCTGATGTTCCTTTTGCCAGTGGCCGAGCTTCTATCACCTTGTCTATTGTTGTCACTGCATATCCTGCATAGCGGATCCCTTCTTTCACATAACTACTGCCGTCGGTATAATATTGAACATCGGGGTTCTGGATGGGAAAATCACGAAGATCTGGTCTACTTGAAAATACTTCATCCATTACTTCCAAACAATCATGTTGACTTTCAGTAGGTTGTGGCAAAAGGGTAGCTGGATTTAAGGTGTTTACAGTCTCTAAATGCACTCTTGGGTTTTCACACAACATTGCTTGATACTTGGTCATACGGCTGTTACTAAACCAATGATTTCCTTTGTAATCTAACAACGTCTGTACTGCATGTGGGACTCGTACATAAAGTTCTTGACCCAGAGTGAGTTTATCAGCTTCAGCTACTAGCAGGGCGGCTGCAGCTACGGCTCTTAGACAAGGTGGAAGTCCGCTGGCCACTGCATCCAGTTGCTTAGACATGTAGGCAACAGGTCTTTGCCATGATCCCAAGTACTGTGTCAATACTCCCACAGCCATTCTTCTTTGCTCGTGTACATATAAGTAGAATGGTCGTGTGTGATCAGGTAGACCTAATGCTGGGGCACTCATCAAAGCCTTCTTCACATCTTCAAATGCCGTTTGCTGTTCTTGGGTCCATAAGAAGGGGTCGTGTTCTGTACCTTTGATGGCTGCGTACAAAGGTTTTGCTAGTATCGCATAGCTGGGAATCCATATCCTACAGAAGCCTGCTGCCCCCAAGAATTCTCGCACTTGTCTTCTATTCCTGGGTATTGGTATTTGGCAGACAGCTTCTTTTCTCTCCGGCCCCATAATCCTTTGACCTTCAGAGATATGGAATCCCAGATACTTGACAGTTGGCAAACACAACTGAGCCTTCTTTCTAGACACCTTGTATCCTGCCTTCCAGAGAATGTGTAGTAGATCGTGCGTTGCTTGCTGACAGATTTCTTTTGTAACTGCTGCTATCAACAAGTCATCTACGTATTGTAACAAGACACACTCTCCTGGGATGGACTCAAAATCCAGTAGATCTTGACTTAGGGCTGAACCAAATAGGGTAGGTGAATTTTTAAACCCTTGGGGCAGTCTTGTCCAAGTCATTTGGCGTTTTGAGCCCGTTACAGCGTTCTCCCATTGGAAAGCGAAAATACATTGACTTTCTGCGGCAATTCGGAGGCAAAAGAAGGCATCTTTGAGATCTAAGACTGTGAAGTAAGTAGCCCCGCCCGGAATTAAAGCAAGCAGGTTATATGGATTGGGTACAACTGGATGTATACTAACAACCGCATCATTGACTGCTCTTAAGTCCTGCACAGGTCGATACTCATCTGTACCGGGCTTTTGAACAGGCAGCAATGGGGTGTTCCAGGGGGAAGTACAGAATTTTAGGATACCATACCGTATGAACTTATCCAGATAGGATTGGATGTTCTTCTTAGCCTTCTGTGGTATGTGGTATTGTCTTAGGCTCACTGGATAAACCCCAAGTTTCAGTTCAATTTTTATAGGTGGAATATTGCGGGCCAGTCCTGGTGGGTTGTTCTCTGCCCAAACTCCTGGTATGTTAAATAATGTCTCATCACTCCTAGGGTTTTGGCTAGTCAACACTGTATAAAGTCGCCACTCTTCTTCCTTTGGTACGGATAAAGTCATAATACCTGAGGGTCCATTAAACTTTAAGGATGTTGTTCCATTTGGTAGGAACGTAATCTGCGCTTGTAATTTTGATAGCATATCACGTCCCAGCAATTGGACTGGACATTCAGGCATATAAAGGAATTGGTGTTTTACTACGTGGCCTCCCAATGTACAGAGCCGACTTTTAAGAACCGGTCTTTCAGCACTTCTTCCAGTTGCTCCTATCACAGTAATAGTCCTTCCAGATGGAGGAGCAACCAGATTAGTCACCACTGAATGTTCAGCACCAGTGTCGATCATGAACGCACTCCTTTTTCCCCCTATTGATACATCGACCATAGGCTCCGCTCGACCAAGGGGGATGGAGCCCGGTCGGTATCAATAGTCCTCCATGACCGTGTCAGCCAATCCTACGAAGTCCCTACCTTCTCTATCGCGGGACCTTTGCGCTGCTGGAATATACCTGTCTTCCCTAACACTTCCTCTGTTCCCATTACTCCCTCTATAACCATTACTCCCTCCGGGGCCTCCTCTACCTCTCGCTCTGCCTCTAAAGTTTCCGTAACCTGACCTAGGTCTGTCTCTCTCAGACTGTTCTCTTCGCGGACACTCATTTCTCCAATGCCCTTCTTCCCTACAGTAAGCGCACTGATTTCTACTTAGAGGTTCCTCATTCCACTTACTATCGCCTCTATCTGGGCCCCGTCTATCTACGCCTGCGATCGCTACCGCTAGCATATCAGCCTTTTTACGCATCTTGCGCTCTTCCTCTTTCTTGCTTTCTGTATCCCTGTTCATGTAAACCTTATTTGCTACCTCCATTAGTTGGGTGATGGACATACCTGCAAACCCTTCTAACTTTTGTAACTTGCGCTTAATATCACCGTATGCTTGGCTGACAAAGGCGGAGTTAACCATTCGGGAATTGTCTGCGTCTTCCGGATTAAAGGGGGTATACAAGCGGTATGCCTCCAATAATCGGTCATAAAAGACACTGGGCGCTTCATCGCTTTTCTGAATCACCTCAACTGTCTTCGACATGTTAATGGCTTTCTTTCCTCCGGCTTTCATGCCAGCAATTATAGCGTCTCTATAGGCTCTGAGTTGAACCATATCAGCACCATTTACGTTCCAATCGGGATCAGTGTTGGGATAGTGTGTTGCGGCCCATGCTGCTGGATTAGCTTGGTTCAAGGCACGGGCTCTATCTTCTAATGCTTTAATGGCTGCTTGATTTATTCTTGTCCTTTCCTCATTGTTAAATAAAGTCATTAGTAACTGCTGGCAATCAGCCCATGTCGGATTATGCGTCTGTACTATTGAGGTGAACAGATCAGTCATAGCTTGTGGTTTCTCAGTATACGAGGAATTATGGGTCTTCCAGTTTAAAAGGTCGGTAGTGGTAAATGGGACATATACGAAGACTGGGTCAGCGTGTGCCATTTGACCTGTGGCATCGATATAAGCTGACCCGGGATTTAGGCGAAGAGGCATCTGATAGTGCTTTAATTGTTGGGCACCAGTCAACTGTCGGGTTTGGATAGGGCTACGTAGAGAGGCGTCAGTCATGGGTTCCGGTCGGGGAGAGATAGGGTATGGGGATGTGGGAGGTTGGTTTTGGGAAAAGGTCGTAAATAAAACACTTCGAGCCGAGCTAGATGAAGCTTGACCGGAAGTCTGAAGTGGCGCCAAATCAGGATATTCGTTTTTAATGGGGGTGGGTTCTGGTTCCGGAAGGGGAGATTTAGTACGAGGGGGGGTGGATCCTGTACTGGAGGAGGAAGCGGAAGTGGATGAGGGTAATGAGGGGAGGGGTGCAGGACTTCCTGCGTTTGCGTCACTTCTTCTTAACGGAAAGTAAGGGGGCGGCAAAGGGATCTCGGACTCAGGGGGCGTGTCCAAAATGGGCCTAACACCAGTCCTAGTGGACGAACAAGTCCTAGCTACCATGAGGCGACACTGCTCCTCGTGGCATGTCTGGAGCCATTTTGGCGAGTCATTTACGGCCTGTCTCCAACAGTCAATATAAGGAAACTGGCCGTAAAGTTCAGGCCTACCTGATACAGCCACGTGTAAGCGCTGTACCAGAGTTGGATCCAAACTGCCACGTGGCGGCCATGCCGCAACCAAAGTAGGCCACTCCCTAGTACACAAAGTGACCAAACGTACAGGAGACATCTTTACCCCAAAATCACAAACTTTGAATCCCTTTTTAAAATTCTTAACCATACATCCTAAGGGATCCGGAATCGTTGACTGCGACGCACCCATATTAAACAATGGAACGTCGTCGACAACGAATACTATACACGCGTACTATTCAACAGTCACACCCGTTTCCTCTGGCAACAGCACCACGTGGTACGGTTACCAAGTGAAACGTACACAATAACAATAAACACTCAGGGAATTCCCGTACACACACAGCTGTTACACCAGTCACTATATAATCAATATTATGCCCTTTGGCGTAACTATACAGTCACCCACGCTATAATTCTCTATATACGAATTACCCGTCTATAACACACCCCAGTAACATCGTCTTTTACAAATAGCGGTTACAGTACGGTTAGCATAGGTCAAAGCACAAGTTAAGGTCACAATACAATTATTAGTGGTTATGGTGTTAAACATGCAATGGACGACAATGATTAGTACTTATTATACAATGTCAGTAAATATACAGGGTTATGGTACCGTGCACTATAATACAGCAACACACTATTAACACTCTCGCTAGACGGCTGAGCTCGCGCTATCTAACAAGATATACACTTTACTAAAACAATCGTTAACACATTTACAATTCCCAACTAAACTATTGGCCAGTACCTTGAATGGACTACCTAAAAACAATCTACATACGTTTTGGTTAGCCACACTGCCCAATCACCACATATATAGCGAGCTAGAGAACCGAATTTACACAGACGCCTCTTAGTCGCACTATACAACGAGCTAGAGGACCGAATTTACACAGACGCCTCTTAGTCGTACTATCAAAAGTCTAGTGGGTTCCAAATTTACACGCCTTCCCACTTAGCCCAGATAGGATGAGAACTAGCGAACCGGATTTACACAGACGCCGCTTAGTCTCCCGGTCCCTCCGACCTAGCGAACAAAATATACACCCTAGAACGCTAGTCTAGACAAGACACCGGTGTCCGGCTAGGGCTTATTTTACACCAGAGCGCCCTGCCTGACTAACCAAATCAAACGGTCTGACTAAAGAGCGTTCGATCGAGCGGTGCGCCTTCGCTCCTTCCCTCCGACAGAGGGGGCAGATACAGATTCAAAAAACCCCTTTGGGCCTACCGCACAATCGGTATACCCCTAGCGGGTCCTGCCGTCTAAAACAGCAGTTGTCTTACCTCCTCGTTCCTGAACCTGAGTTCACACTCATCGACGGGGACACCCCAGCACTTCTCACGTAGAGGCCGATGATCTCCTGGACAACAGACCAGTGGCGCCGAGACGAAGGGAGGTCCACGCAGAAGTTCAGGGGTGCAGCCGTAGAGAACGTGGGCAAAGATAGACCGTCTCACGCCTCTGCCTCTCAGCTACCGTTGAACGATGAGCTTCCCGGCCAATGCACCAAATGATACCGGAGAAACTGACGGAAGCCAAGCACAGAGAGATGGACACAGGTTTCTTCAGGAAGGAAGAGATTCTTTATTGGATCACCGATCGGGACTCAGAGGGACTAGCGTCACCAAAATACAGCAAGTTCTGAGCCCCGGACAATAGTGCAGGCTCCTTATATAGGCATATAACTCCTCCCATATTAAGCTCCACCCGCACATTCTCTTAACCAATCAACACAAATAAGAATTAACTTCCTGTTTGACCGCATGGCTTGTCCAGCACAATGGAGGAGGGGGAATACTATATCCTGTATTCTTGCACATGCTCCGTACACTACTTATCGTATCTTGCCTCCTGCAACCAACTGATCGATACGTCAGCATATGCACGTACACATGCCACGTGGTAATCTCGGCCTACTAAATTTATTTTTACCGAGATTCCACCACAAAATTAGTTTTGGAACCTTTGCACAAACTTTGCACACTCCTATTGATGGAGTTTTCAGTAAGTCTGTGTATCTGTATATACCCAGTATTTGTCAAGTCTATGTTCAATTTGCCTGTGAAATAGTTTTCTGTTGATTATACAGACATTATTCAGCTTATTAATATGCTTTTTATATACTTGCAGTTGGAATGTCCTCTGCTTGTCTTCTGCTTGTAATGTATGCCATTTTTAAGGCTTGCTGTCGTACTGAATGGTCCGAATTACTCGTCTGTCCGTCCACCACGTGTATCTGCTCGTTCGTTCCCCTTTACTGCGTTGACATTAACTTCAGGCTTCACTGTCCTGGATCTCTATGCAACCGGAGACTCTCCTGTGCTATCTGGACCCTGCAGCCTCGTGTACACTCATCCGTCGCCAGCTACCGCCAACTGCCGCCATGGACCCTCTGCCTCAGGTACCTCGCGGCTTCCCTATCTTTTTCGCGGCTTTTCCCCTCACCTTCCGCGGGACGTGACCGGCGTGCGTCGTCACGTCATCGCCCCTCCCCCCTCCTGTTCCAGTGTATTCTATGCTGTACATCTATATGTGACTTGTGATATCTCTCCTACCTGTTTGGAAGAATCGTTCTTTTACCTGTTGTAACTGCACATTCTACAGATCATACGACGAATAAACATCGCCAGATCTTCTTACATGTGAGTTGTGACTGAGTAAACTATCTGGGAAGGTGATTTGGTATGGATAATCTCATCAGGGCAATGAGCGCCATGTGCTCCTGAAAAACACATTCATAGCCTTTGCAGCCGTTCCAGAATAGTAAAAGAACGTATCCAGCAGCTTGTACAGAGATTGCTGTGTCACAGGACAGATCATAGTGAAGTGTAACTGTGTGTATTGTATGAGAAGTCTGCATTCAACCCCAGCACAGCTTGTTACAGCCCCAGCACAGCTTGTTACAGCCCCAGCACAGCTTGTTACAACCCCAGCACAGCTTGTTACAGCCCCACACAGTATACAGACACTCTTCACTGCTACAGCCAAGCCTGTGTACTTGAGGCCATCATGAGTGGAAAAGGCTCAGTATGTGATGAAACACCACAGCATGCAACACATGGAGAAAGCCAGGATGAGGACCCAGAGCCCAGTGCATTGGCTAAACGCTCTGTGAAACCCACTTGGAAGGTTAAAGAGAACTATGAATCCATGAGAACTGAACTAGCAACCAGTTTGAAGCAGATTTGGGATAAAATCCTCACCCACATTGATGTGATTTCATGTCCCAGCCATAAGGTACTGCAACTAGAGGGCGCCATAAAGCATCTCTGTGCTTCATATGAACTGTACCAGACTACAAGTAATAAATATAAAACTATTCTGCAAAACATTAACACTGAGGAATCATTAGAGCAACTTAACAATGTCCAGCTTCTTAACATGGAAAGAGAAAGCTTTATCCTGCTAACTAAAGCAAAGGCAGAAGCAAAATTAACGCAGCCACAGGACACTGTATCTCACAGATCCGTATCCACCAGACATTCTAAAAGTTCCTCTAGATCCCGAAGTTCAAGGCACTCAACGCTTAGTGAACAGCTTATAAACGCCCGAGCCGAAGCAGAGGCTAGCAAAGTACAGGCCGCATATGCAAAAAAGAGAGCAGACATGGAGGCTGAGGCTGCAGCAATGCAAGCCGAAGCGGCAGCAATGGAAGCTGAGGCAGCACGTCAAAGGGCAGCAATAGAAGCTTTAAAGGTACAGAGCAACTACGAGGCAGCTGCAGCAAAACTAAAGATTTTGGAACAAGCTATCGGTGCAGAGGAAAATGCTAGTGAAAGGGTCACCATCAAGGCAGATATGGAAGATCCTTTCGAACGCACTAAGAACTATGTTCTAAACCACAGCAGCGAGCACTCAATTGCCTCCATTCTTCACGACAACGCAAGGACTTCACCACACCACCAAGCAAAAGCTGTTCCAGCAACTTCCTACATGCAAAACCACCCCAGTACAGCGCCTGACTGTCATGCTGATTCTGCATATGTCACAGAATTGCACACCAATCTGCAAGCAAGTCACCAACCTCCTGCTAATAGTACCGTTCCAGACTTTAACCCAACAACTCAGTTGAACGCCCTTGCTGCACCATATCTTCCGTCTCTTTACAACAATACCATAAACAACGCAATGCACAACATCCAACCAGCGACCTCCTACGTAAAGTCAGAGACAACTGATACAGCAGAGTTTGTAAAGTATATACTTCGAAGAGAGCTCACCAAGTCAGGCCTAGTAAGCTTCGATGACCATCCTGAAAATTACAGAAGCTGGAAAGCTGCCTTCAAAACTACCATAGGTGATCTTGGTATTTCTGCTGCTGAGGAGCTGGATCTGCTGATCAGGTGGCTTGGCCCACAATCTACAGAACGTGTCAAGAGCCTCAGGTCAGTCTACATCGACAATCCAACAGCAGGTCTCACCGCTGCATGGGAACGTCTAGAACAGAGTTATGGTAGTCCTGAAGCCATAGAGAATGCATTGCTTAAACGATTGGAAAATTTCCCAACGATATCCGGTAAGGACAATAAAGAGTTCCAGAGACTCAGTGACCTTCTTCTCGAAGTCCAGCTTGCCAAAACCGACCCTAAACTACCGGGCCTCAGTTACCTGGACACTGCTCGAGGAGTTAACCCTATCATTTACAAGCTTCCGTATAGCCTACGTGAAAAGTGGATCCAAATTGGGTCAAAATACAAACGGGAAAACAAGGTTTCATTTCCCCCTTTCTCCTACTTCTGCGAATTTGTCAGGAACATTGCTGACACCAAGAACGATCCTAGTTTTGCATTTGGTGAGTTCAGTACTCCCTCACTGAAAGGTGACAACCTACAAATCAGCTACAAGAACCGTAGAGGTCCCGTGTCTGTTAAGAAGACAGACATTATTCCCGCTCCCACATCAGCTCCCGCCTCAAACAAGAGCGGCAAGATCGAAAACCCAAACCAATTATGTCCTATCCACAAGAAGCCACATCCCCTCAAAAAATGTATCGGTTTTAGGAAGAAGCCCCTACAAGAACGAAAGGAACTCCTAAAGACCTTTGGGGTATGTTATAGATGCTGTGCTTCCACTGATCACTTTGCCAAGGAATGTAAAATCCCCATCAAGTGCATAGGGTGCGGTTCCGAGGACCATGTTCAAGCTCTCCATCCACTCGAGCCCAACCCTTCACAATCTGCAAACCTTTCTCCCAGACCAAATCACGATGGGAAGAGTACAGATCAGGTGCCTAATTCCACTATGATATTTTCCTCATGCACTGAAGTCTGTGGGGAAGACCACTGTGACAAGTCTTGTGCTAAAATATGCCTAGTGAACGTTCACCACAAGGATCAGCCAGAAAAGACTTTAAAGGTGTATGCTATCTTAGATGATCAAAGCAATCGATCACTTGCCCGACCTGAACTGTTTGATCTATTTTGCATAAGAGGAGAGGTTCACCCTTACACCCTAAGCACATGTAGCGGCACTACAGAGGTCTTTGGAAGAAGGGCACATGGCTTTATTGTGTCCTCTCTAGGAGATAACTTACAATTACCCTTACCTACACTTGTAGAGTGCAACCAGATACCAGCCAACAAAGAAGAAATACCTACACCAGAAGTTGCCTTCTACCACCCTCACCTAAAGTCAATAGCAAGTGAAATCCCACCACTTGACAAAGATGCTAAAATCCTTCTTCTGCTGGGAAGAGATATTCTAAGGGTCCACAAGGTGCACAGGCAGGTCAGCGGACCCCCAGATGCTCCATTTGCCCAGTACCTGGACTTGGGCTGGGTCATCATAGGTAATGTCTGTATAGGCAAAATGAAAAGGCCTACTAACATTTCTTCATTTAAGACAAATATATTGCCGAATGGTCGTAGTACTCACTTTGAGCCATGCCCACATCACTACTGGGTAAAGGAGAAGGTAACTAGCTGCAAGTTGCAACATGGCAACACAAACCTTTCCCGCACAAACGATGACAGGTTTGGCTCTACAGTTTTCAATGCAAGCAGTGAAGACAACATGTTAGCTCCTTCAGTAGAAGACAAAGAATTCCTTAAAGTAATGGACAACGAGTTCTTTCAGGAAGATTCCAATAATTGGGTAGCACCCCTACCCTTTCGCCTCCCGAGAGAGAAGCTGCCGAACAATCTACATCAAGCCATTAAAAGGTTCTCTCTGCCAAAGCAATGGCATTATATTCCAACTGACCTTAATCCTGCTGATTATGGGACAAGAGCTATATCCCCAGCAGCTCTTCATGGCTGCTTGTGGCTGACGCCTCCAAGATTTCTTCACGAAAACTCCTACTCAATTTCCACAGACATTGCCTACGAACTGGTACATCCTGATGATGATAAAGAAATCAGGTCTATGAACACAACACTGCATACCTCTATGAGTCCAGAACCAAAACTCAAATCACTTTGTTTTGAACGTTTCTCAACCTGGTCATCAGCTGTTAGGGCTATTGCCTATTTGATTCACGTTGCCCATTGTTTTAAAAGGAGCTTAACATCAGAGTGTCATGGTTGGCATATCTGTACCAACCATCCTACCGCAACGGAAATTGAGTGTACCGAAAAGGTTATTATTCGCTGCGTACAACAAGAAGTGTACATGGAAGAATTCCACAGATTCAAAGGTGGAATACCTTTATCAAAGGATAGTTCACAATTTAATCTAAACCCTGTGGTCGATGACAATCAGTTGCTGCGAGTTGGAGGTCGAATAGAGAAATCTGACCTGTGCAGCAAGGAACAAAACCCTATCATCATACCAGGTCAGCATCACATCGCCACTCTTCTAATCCGGCACCTTCATGAACTAATACAACACCAAGGTAGACAATTTACAGAAGGCGCTATCAGGTCAGCCGGTTTGTGGATTGTTGGAATGAAAAGATGTGTTTCTTCCCTGCTGTTCAAATGCATCAAGTGTCGCAAGTTAAGAGGTAGACACCAACTACAACAAATGGCAAGCCTGCCAGCTGATCGTTTAAGCACAGATCCACCCTTCACCTACGTTGGAGTTTACGTCTTCGGTCAGTGGACCGTGGTAACTCGAAAGACTCGTGGTGGAGCAGCCAACACCAAAAGGTGGGCCGTGTTGTTTACTTGTCTCAGCATACGAGCTGTACACATCGAAGTGATTTAGTCAATGGATTCTTCTTGTTTCATCAACGCTTTACGAAGATTCTTCTCCATCCGAGGACCTGTCAAGCAGCTAAGATCCAACTTTGTTGGAGCCTGTAAAGAACTTCAACTAGACAATTTCTTAGCAAACAATGGATGTACTTGGCTGTTTAATCCACCACATTCTTCACATATGGGAGGATCCTGGGAGCGAATGATTGGGATCGCTCGAAGAATTCTCGATTCCATGTTGCAGGACCGCAAGTCTTCACTATTGACTCATGAGACTTTGAGTACCTTTCTCTCGAAAGTATCCGCCATCATTAATGCAAGGCCTTCAGTACCAGTATCTTCTGATCCCGATTCTCCAGTGATTCTTATCCCAGCCACACTCCTTACTCAGAAGGTTGGGACTACTGTGATATCTCATGCTGAGATCGACCAGAAGGATACCTACAGGCATCAATGGAAACAGGTGCAACACCTAGCCAACGTGTTTTGGCACCGCTGGAGAAAGAAGTACCTGCATATCCTTCAAAGCCGTTACAAATGGCAAACACCCAAGCCTAACCTCAAAGTAGGCGACCTTGTTCTTCTGAAAGATAGAGAAGTCTGTCGCAATGAGTGGCCTATGGGTCTCGTAACAAGCGTAATGCCCAGCGATGATGGAAAGGTTCGAAAAGGTTGAGATTAAGATTAAGGAGGTTCCACCCGGACTTTCTCATGACCATTCTCAGAATTGGTACTTCTCCCAAGCGAGTGATTTATGCAAGAGTACAAGACTGTACGGTTCTATGGCGGGGAGAACGCCATAACTGTTAGCTACGCCACTGTTGAAGCTCCATGGCTATAAACTGTAGACTACAGGACTTTAGCCATCTGTTATTGGACTTCATGTTTTATTGTTTATTTACTGCATACCTTCTCTGTTTTGCAGGTATCTTGTATTTATGGTTTACACACCAGTATTATTTTACAATGTTTTCTTCACTTACAGGTTCAAGTTGGACTTTTAGACATTTGGACTTATCTTTATATATATAATAGGCTTTGAAATCTAAAGATTTCAGGCGGGGAGTGTCATGTTACATGATATTGTTTTATTATAATGTACTGTTTCTTTAATGTGCATCTTAAGTTTGTCTCTTGGGCCACTCCATAGTTTGCATGATGCTTCAGATTCTCCCCTCCCCCTTTCCTGTTCCAGTGTATTCTATGCTGTACATCTATATGTGACTTGTAATATCTCTCCTACCTGTTTGGAAGAATCGTTCTTTTACCTGTTGTAACTGCACATTCTACAGATCATACGACGAATAAACATCGCCAGATCTTCTTACATGTGAGTTGTGACTGAGTAAACTATCTGGGAAGGTGATTTGGTATGGATAATCTCATCAGGGCAATGAGCGCCATGTGCTCCTGAAAAACACATTCATAGCCTTTGCAGCCGTTCCAGAATAATGTCAACCCTATGATGCTAAATAGTACATGTATGGTGTTGAACACATGACGCGAGCACATTCACATCATTGGGGACGTGAAGACGTTAAAAATTGAGCGATTTCACAGTAAAGTAGAAAATGCTCCCTAGTAACGCACAGACCACCAGAGAATGTGGTAAGATAATGCATGGGTGCCGTGACAGATGGGGATATAGTTACACTATATGGACATATTGTGCTATGCCAACTGCTGCTGCAAAAAGGACAAGATCAAGGAAAAGAGACAATTTCCAAGATTAATGCTCATAATGTAGGAAAAGACTGGCAAGAGGAGTATTTTGAAGGAAGAACAGAAGGTGAGTTGCGTACAAGGACGAGATGGGACAGAGGGAATAGTTAGAAGGATGGAATAGAACACATGCAAAGTTGGAACGGTATCTGTGTGAGAGAGTTATAAAATATGTAGATTGCCGATATAGATGGAATGATCAAGATAATCATAGTATGACAAATGAGACATTAGCTTTTTCATGAATAAAACTACAAATGTGTTACTATAACTCTTATTCCTGTATCCCCATCTTACCAGACTCAATGTAGCTTAGTTTGTCTAGCTATACTCACACCTTTAAAAGTCATGCAACTACTAGCAAAAAAAATGTTTTGCAGCATTTTGCATCTTAATCCTGATTCCTTTGTGCACCTCCATCAATCAAACAACATTCCTTCTTATTGGTTTTCATTTGCTCAGGCCCTCTGGTTATTTGCCTTATTGGTGGTATTTTGTCAACCAGACTCTCTAAAGACCAGTAACATGAATCTCTGTCCCTTTTTAGCTTTCCTGTCCTCCCTGGCCTGACACAGAGATAAAAGTATAACAAGCGAGAATAATTAAATAAAGACAATTTGTACTAATTTAGTTGTAGTGCTATATAAACCTCCAGGAAATGGTCCTAGACAAAGTCAAAGTCATGACAAAAAGCAATTGATTCCTCTGTCAAAGGGATATGATACTGTTGGAATGTTTTGCTCTTTGCTATTGCTACTTGATTCTGTCTGACCTAATTTTGTATCAAAGAGACCTTGTCTAATGGGCTCTAGTCCTTAACAGATGAATTGCTTTATCTCTTTAGACCTTTGGTGCTATTATCTGTATAAAAAAATGCAAGAAAAAAGTCTTTAGTATACTTCAGTTCCAGGTTATTAAAGAGAAAAATGCCAATTTTGACAAGATAGTTGAAAAGGTATCGTGGTGGCTTCACTGTTTTTATGTGGATTTTAATGTAGTAAGCTCTACCACTATAAAACTATCATCAAATGTATCAGCCAGAGTATGGTTCTGTGTTTAACCCCTTAACACCGCAGCCAAATGTACAAGTTGTGAACGAAACAAAATGTAAACAAAACCTGGCATTTGCGCTATATGTCTGTCAAACCGTAATTCACCTCTTTCATATTAAATGCACCCCCCCTTATTATATATCATTTTATTCAGGGGAAACAGGGCTTTCATTTAATATCAAATATTTAGTTATGAAACATAATTTAATATGAAAAACATGGGAGAAAATAAGATTTTTTTTTTTTTTTTTAGTTCTACATGACACTTTAACTGTAAATGTCATAATACTGTTTGCTTTAACTGCAATAAAATACACATATTTGTATTCAGCAAAGTCTCACGTGTAAAACAGTACCCCCTATGTACAGGTATTATTGTGTTTTGGGAAGTTACAGGGTCAAATATAGCGTGTTACATTTGAAATTGAAATTTGTCAGATTGGTTACGTTGCCTTTGAGACTGTATAGTAGCCCAGGAAATAAATTTACACCCATAATGGCATACCATTTGCAATAGTAGACGACCCAAGGTATTGCAAATGGGGTATGTCCAGTCTTTTTTAGTAGCCATTTGGTCACAAACACTGGCCAAAGTTAGCGTTAGTATTTGTTTGTGTGTGAAAAATGCAAAAAACGCCAATTTTGGCCAGTGTTTGTGACTAAGTGGCTACTAAAAAAGACTGGACATACCCCATTTGCAATACCTTGGGTTGTCTACTATTGCAAATAGTATGTCATCATAGGGGTAATCTTCATTCTTGGGCTACCATAGGGTCATAAAGGCAACGTAAGCAATCTGGCGAATTTTAATGTGAAAAAAATGAAACACAAGCCTTATATTTGACGCTGTAATTTTTGAAAACACCATAAAACCTGTACATGAGGGGTACTGTTGTACTCGGGAGACTTCGCTGAACACAAATATTTGTGTTTCAAAACAGTAAAAAGTATTGCAGCAGTAATATCGTCCGTGTAAGTGCTGTTTGTGCGTGAAAAATGCAAAAAACGTCACTTTTACTGGCGATATCATCGTTGTAATACATTTTACTGTTTTGAAACACTAATATTTGTGTTCAGCGAAGTCTCCCGAGTAAAACAGTACCCCCCATGTACAGGTTTTATGGTGTCTTGGAAAGTTATAGGGTTAAATATAGTGCTAGCAAATTAAATTCCTTATACTTTCGGCATGGGTTGTCAGGCAGGTCCCGCTAATTGTAATTAATTAGGATACCTAATTATGTAAAATTATTACATAAATATATGTGTAGAATTAATATATGTATATATATACATATGTGTATATATACGTATATATATATATATATTTTTTTTTAAATATTTTTATTTATATATAGGTATATATATAGTGATATATACGTATATATTTATGTATATAGATATATATATTATTTCGTTCTACGTGTATTTTGATATAAATATATATATATTAATATCACAATACAGTTAGAACGAAATAAAACACATCTATATATTTTTTAATATTTTATTTTTAATTATCTTTTTTATTAATTTTTTTTACGTATTTACATATTTATTTTTTTTATATTATTTATAAATATATATATAACAATAATTATATATATATATTTAATCAGTATCAGTCTACGTGTAATTTGATATTAATATATATATATAATTATATATATATTAATATTAAAATACACCTAGACGGTGTATGTGTATGTGTGTATATGTGTATATATATACTTAGATCATATATATATAATATATATATATGATCTAAGTATATATATATATATATTTTTACACTTTTAACTTTATTTTATTTCATTTTCAGCCAGCAGGGGGACCAACTGTCATTACAGTTGGTCCCCCTGCTGGCAATGCCTGAGCCAGCTATACCGGCCATGTGATTGTGAGGTCCTCGCAAGGACCTCACTCTCACATGACCGGGAGGGACCGGAGGAGGCAGATCTGCTGCGGGGGGGCTCCCTGGGAGTCCCCCCAACCGCGATCGCCGGCGTGGGACCACCGGCGACCGGGTAAGTTAAAAAAAAACGGCGGGCGTATATTTACGTCCTGCGGCGTTTAGAGCCGCTTTTAAAAGGACGTAAATATACGTCCGCCGGACTTAAGGGGTTAAAGGATAACTATAGGGTCAGGAACACAAACATGCATTTCTAACCCTATAGTGTTAACACCACCATCTAGCCCCCCTGGGCCCCTCATGCCTCCATAAATATAGCAAAATCGTACTGTATTCAAGCCAGATGCTGTAACTCTGCGTGCTGTTTGCCTCAAAGAAAAAACAAGCTTTCTGCTGACATCATCAGAAGTGGTGGCCTGGTCCAATCACAGTGCTTCCCCATAGGATTGTCTGAGACTGACAAAGAGGCAGATCAGGGGCAGAGCCAGCATGATTCAAACACAGTCCTGGCCAATCAGCATCTCCTCATAGAGATGAATTGAATCAATGAATCGCTCTATGAGGAAAGTTCAGTGTCTGCATGCAGAAGAAGGAGATACTGAATGTTTGGATGCATTTTAGGGAGCCATGACCCAGGAAGGATCTCTAACAGCCATCTGAGGAGTGGCCATTGAAGTTATCACTAGGCTGTAATGTAAACACTGCATTTTCTCTGAAAAGACAGTGTTTACAGCAAAAAGCCTGAAGGTAATGATTCTACTCACCAGAACAAATTCAATAAGCTGTAGTTGTTCTGTGACTATAGTGTCCCTTTAAATCTGCAATTTCTTAAAAAAAAAAAGTACATAAAGTTTCTTTCTGTCCAATCATCACAATAATACACACAGGATGAGGAACCTTACTCCAGTGAGAGATTAGAAATGGATATTTCCATAATATATGAAATATAAGCACAGATTGGCCTTGCTATTGGCTTTGGGAATGCGTACAAAATACATGGAGATATGAGGATCCAATGGGTTATAACCTGAATTATAGTCTGGGGCAAACGAGAGGGAAAAACATTGTACAATAAGAAAATGTAGTACATGATTAGTGATGTCCTGAACGGTTCGCTGGCGAACATAGCATGTTCGCGTTCGCCACCGCGGGCGAACACATGCGATGTTCGGTCCACCCCCTATTCTTTATCATTGAGTAAACTTTGACCCTGTACCTCACAGTCAGCAGACACATTCCAGCCAATCAGCAGCACACCCTCCCTAGCAGACCCTCCCACCTACTGGACAGCATCCATTTTAGATTCATTCGGAAGCTGCAACCATTTTATTTTATTTTTTCAAAAAAAAATATTTTTTGTGCATATAAATGTTACAAGCAGATACTCCCCCAGACACTCTTTATTGCTGCAGATACTCCCTCCAGACACTCTGTGTTACTGCAGATACTCCCTCCAGACACTCTGTGTTACTGCAGATACTCCCTCCAGACACTCTGTGTTACTGCAGATACTCCCTCCAGACACTCTGTGTTACTGCAGATACTCCCCCCAGACACTCTGTGTTACTGCAGATACTCTCTCCAGACACTCTGTGTTACTGCAGATACTCCCTCCAGACACTCTGTGTTACTGCAGATACTCCCTCCAGACACTGTGTATTACTGCAGATACTCCCTCCAGACACTCTGTGTTACTGCAGATACTCCCTCCAGACACTCTGTGTTACTGCAGATACTCCCTCCAGACACTGTGTTACTGCAGATACTCCATCCAGACACCCTGTGTTACTGCAGATAGTCCCCCCAGACATCCTGTGTTACTGCAGATACTCCCTCCAGACACTCTGTTACTGCTGATACTCCCTCCAGACACCATGTGTTACTGCAGATACTCCCTCCAGACACCATGTGTTATTGCAGATACTCCCTCCAGACACTCTGCGTTACTGCACATACTCCTTCCAGACACTCTGTGTTACTGCAGATAGTCCCTCCAGACACTCTGTGTTACTGTAGATACTCCCTCCAGACACTCTGTATTACTGCAGATACTCCCTCCAGACAATCTGTATAACTGCAGATACTCCATCCAGACACTCTGTATTACTGCAGATACTCCCTCCAGACACTCTGTGTTACTGCAGATACTCCCTCCAGACACTCTGTGTTACTGCAGATACTCCCTCCAGACACCCTGTGTTACTGCAGATACTCCCTGCAGACATTCTGTGTTACTGCAGATACTCCCTCCAGGCACCCTTTGTTACTGCAGATACTCCCTCCAGACACTCTGTGTTACTGCACATACTCCCTCCAGACACTCTGTGTTACTGTAGATACTCCCTCCAGACACCCTGTGTTACTGCAGATACTCCCTCCAGACACTCTGTGTTACTGCACATACTCCCTCCAGACACTCTGTGTTATTGTAGATACTCCCTCCAGACACTCTGTATTACTGCAGATACTCCATCCAGACACTCTGTATTACTGCAGATACTCCCTCCAGACACCCTGTGTTACTGCAGATACTCCCTCCAGACACCCTGTGTTACTGCAGATACTCCCTGCAGACATTCTGTGTTACTGCAGATACTCCCTCCAGACACCCTGTGTTACTGCAGATACTCCCTCCAGACACTCTGTGTTACTGCACATACTCCCTCCAATACTCCCTCCAGACACTCTGTGTTACTGCAGATACTCCCTCCAGACACCCTGTGTTACTGCAGATACTCCCTCCAGACACTCTGTGTTACTGCACATACTCCCTCCAGACACCCTGTGTTACTGCATATACTCCCCCCAGACACTCTGTGTTACTGCACATACTCCTTCCAGACACTCTGTGTTACTGCAGATACTCCCTCCAGACACCCCGTGTTACTGCAGATACTCCCTCCAGACACCCTGTGTTACTGCAGATACTCCCTCCAGGCACCCTGTGTTACTGCAGATACTCCCTCCAGACACCCTGTGTTACTGCAGATACTCCCTCCAGACACTCTGTGTTACTGCAGATACTCCCTCCAGACACTCTGTATTACTGCAGATACTCCCTCCAGACACTCTGTATAACTGCAGATACTCCCTCCAGACACTCTGTATTACTGCTGATACTCCCTCCAGACACTCTGTGTTACTGCAGATACTCCCTCCAGACACCATGTGTTACTGCAGATACTCCCTCCAGACACTCTGTGTTACTGTAGATACTCCCTCCTGACACTCTGTATTACTGCAGATACTCCCTCCAGACACTCTGTATTACTGCAGATACTCCCTCCAGACACTCTGTGTTACTGCAGATACTCCTTCCAGACACTCTGTGTTACTGCAGATACTCCCTCCAGACACCCTGTGTTACTGCAGATACTCCCTCCAGACAATCTGTGTTACTGCACATACTCCTTCCAGACACTCTGTTACTGCACATACTCCTTCCAGACACTCTGTTACTGCAGATACTCCCTCCAGACACCCTGTGTTACTGCAGATACTCCCTCCAGACACTCTGTGTTACTGCAGATACTCCCTCCAGACACCCTGTGTTACTGCAGATACTCCCTCCAGACACTCTGTGTTACTGCAGATACTCCTTCCAGACACTCTGTGTTACTGCAGATACTCCCTCCAGACACCCTGTGTTACTGCAGATTCTCCCTCCAGACACCCTGTGTTACTACAGATACTCCCTCCAGACACCCTGTGTTACTGCAGATACTCCCTCCAGACTCTCTGTGTTACTGCAGATACTCCCTCCAGACACTCTGTGGTACTGCAGATACTCCCTCCAGACACCCTGTGTTACTGCAAATACTCCCTCCAGACACTCTGTGTTACTGCAGATACTCCCTCCAGACACTCTGTGTTACTGCATATACTCCCTCCAGACACCCTGTATTACTGCAGATACTCCCTCCAGACACTCTGTGTTACTGCAGATACTCCCTCCAGACACCCTGTGTTACTGCAGATACTCCCCCAGACACCCTGTGTTACTGCAGATACTCCCTCCAGACACTCTGTGTTACTGCACATACTCCCTCCAGACACCCTGTGTTACTGCATATACTCCCCCCAGACACTCTGTGTTACTGCACATACTCCTTCCAGACACTCTGTGTTACTGCAGATACTCCCTCCAGACACCCCGTGTTACTGCAGATACTCCCTCCAGACACCCTGTGTTACTGCAGATACTCCCTCCAGACACCCTGTGTTACTGCAGATACTCCCTCCAGACACTCTGTGTTACTGCAGATACTCCCTCCAGACACTCTGTATTACTGCAGATACTCCCTCCAGACACTCTGTATAACTGCAGATACTCCCTCCAGACACTCTGTATTACTGCTGATACTCCCTCCAGACACTCTGTGTTACTGCAGATACTCCCTCCAGACACCATGTGTTACTGCAGATACTCCCTCCAGACACTCTGTGTTACTGTAGATACTCCCTCCTGACACTCTGTATTACTGCAGATACTCCCTCCAGACACTCTGTATTACTGCAGATACTCCCTCCAGACACTCTGTGTTACTGCAGATACTCCTTCCAGACACTCTGTGTTACTGCAGATACTCCCTCCAGACACCCTGTGTTACTGCAGATACTCCCTCCAGACAATCTGTGTTACTGCACATACTCCTTCCAGACACTCTGTTACTGCACATACTCCTTCCAGACACTCTGTTACTGCAGATACTCCCTCCAGACACCCTGTGTTACTGCAGATACTCCCTCCAGACACTCTGTGTTACTGCAGATACTCCCTCCAGACACCCTGTGTTACTGCAGATACTCCCTCCAGACACTCTGTGTTACTGCAGATACTCCTTCCAGACACTGTGTTACTGCAGATACTCCCTCCAGACACCCTGTGTTACTGCAGATTCTCCCTCCAGACACCCTGTGTTACTACAGATACTCCCTCCAGACACCCTGTGTTACTGCAGATACTCCCTCCAGACTCTCTGTGTTACTGCAGATACTCCCTCCAGACACTCTGTGGTACTGCAGATACTCCCTCCAGACACCCTGTGTTACTGCAAATACTCCCTCCAGACACTCTGTGTTACTGCAGATACTCCCTCCAGACACTCTGTGTTACTGCATATACTCCCTCCAGACACCCTGTATTACTGCAGATACTCCCTCCAGACACTCTGTGTTACTGCAGATACTCCCTCCAGACACCCTGTGTTACTGCAGATACTCCCCCAGACACCCTGTGTTACTGCAGATACTCCCTCCAGACACTCTGTGTTACTGCAGATACTCCCTCCAGACACTCTGTGTTACTGCAGATACTCCCTCCAGACACCCTGTGTTACTGCAGATACTCCCTCCAGACACTCTGTATTTTTGCAGATACTCCCCCAAGACACTGACACAGAGCAGAATAGGGACTGTTCCCCCTACATAGGGTCACTTGTCAGATATGGATTGACACCTATCCTAAGGATCCCTGATACACACTGACACAGAGCAGAATAGGGACTGTTCCCCCTACATAGGGTCACTTGGCAGATATGGATTGACACCTGTCCTCAGGGACCCTGATACACACTGGGGGGGGCTACTGTCCTCCCCCCGCCCCCACCCCTGCGCGGTGGGTGGGTGCCATAAAAATAATGAGGGGCAGGGGAGGGCTGGCAGCCTTAGGCCTGGGGGGCAAAACCAGTCAAGTGGCCCATTGCGCCACCAAATCAGTTCACCATCCATGCCCACCTTTTTCTGGTTTTATAACGGATATTGATGTTATGCTAATCAGTAGCTCTTTGCCATACCCGCTCTTTCACGGCTCTGACTTTCAATGTTGTCAGAGCACAGGCTGAGAATCTCTGAGCCTGTGCTCTGACTCACTAACTGAGCGCCGGAACCACGAGGGAGAGGAAATGATCTGACTGCACCTACTACTGGTGCGCACCAGTGGACCACCAGCAAATCGTTTAAATTGAATATGCTGGTGTACCCAACTTGTGAGCTGTGTTGGCCGCCGGGTGCCTCTGTTGTCATGGCACCCTGCGTGACCGCACAGCTTGCCCACCCCAACGGCTGGCCCTGCTGACACACACTGACGTTACTACTTAGACATCCCTCAATATTAATACAGACATCAGAGTAAACACCAATAAACTGTGGAAACAGAGCTGATCCCCCCAAATTTATGAAGGTTTGCTTAGAGGATTTGTTGTAAGATTAAATCATGCCTCCTCCTCTCTCTCCCCCATGCGCTGCTCTGTAGGCTGGGAGGAAGTGAAGAGTAATCACATTCCCCCAGCACAGCGCCACCTGTGGCTGCATGGGGAACAGCTGTTTAATGTAATGCTTGCAGGACAGCCAGCTGCCGCAGAACCTCTTTGATCCCGTCTCTGCAAAGGGCTCCAGGCACTGCTTGTTGTGAGTGTGAGCCACTGTAAATTAGGGGCAGAGGGCACTTGCACTGCGGTCAAGACGGGTCTGGGCAGGAGGAGAGTGCAGTGCAATCAGTGCACTCCCCTCCTGTGGGTCACCAGTAGACTGGTGCACCTGCCCAGGATCAGAGCCGGTGCAAGGATTTTTGCAGTCCTAGACAAAATATAAATTTGCCGCCCCCCCATGTGACATCACAATGCCCCACCCAAATGATCTGCCATATGAACTAACGCCAGTGCTGCACACAGTGTGTGTTTACATTAAAAAGGCTGCAGGGACCAGCTATAGACACCAGAACCACTTCATTAAGCTAGTGACCCTTTAATGTGAGGTAAATTATAGATTAGTGTCACTAATAATATACTAGATTGCCTACTTACAATTAGATGAGGATGATGATGGGCTGCAGTTTGGCTCCACTGGTCTGGTGTAGAACAGGACCTCTGGAGGCTGTTTGCAACTGTGGTCACAAAATTCAACGTTCTGGGAGAATTGGAAGCAGCTCCATTTTTGGGGGGCCTCTTAGACAGCTCAAGGTCTGGGCCCCAGTGCCTGACGGTGAGTATGCCCATAAGGCCCACTCATAAGTCCACTTATATGTTCCACCCACCCATGAGTTCGCTCACAGGGAGTGGAGTGTGTAGGGGATGTGTTATGTGTTATTGTAGAGGATCTAATATGTTATGGTATGTAGTGTATAGGGATACCAGTTTTTGCAGGTGATGCAGTGTGTTTGTGTGTAGTGGAAGCAGTGTGTATTTGTGTATAAGGGATGTATTATGTGTTTCTGGTTGTGTGTAAGGGATGCATTGTGTGAATCTGTGTTTGTAAGCATAAGGGATGCAAGGTGTGTGTCTGTATGTGTGTGCATTGAGTGTAAGAGATGCATTGTGTTTCTGTGTGTATGTAAGAAAAACAGTGTGTGTGTTTGCATGTGTGTGTAAGGGTTTGCATTGTTTGTTTCTGTGTATGTGTGCAAATGATGCATTGTCTTTGTGTGTAAGGGTTGCATCGTGTGTGTGTGTAATGGATGCATTGTGTGTTTATCTGTGTGTAAGGGAAGCATGTTGTGTTTCTGTGTATGTATAGGGATGCACTGTGTGTTTCTGTGTATGTATAGGGATGCATTTTGTGTGTGTGTGTGTGTGCGCGTAGTGTGAAAGAGCTCCCTGTCTTGCCCCCTGTCCTATAGAGCTTTCCCTTCTGTCCCTTAGAGCTCTCCCCTGCCCCTTAGTGGTGTCTCCTCTCCCCCACCCTCCCCTAGCGGTCTCTTCTCACACTCACCCACCCTCCCTGTGCTCTTCTCATCCCCCCTCCACCCTCCCTGTGTTCTTCTCACTCCTCCCTCTGTGTGTTCTCTTCACCGCCCCTGTGTTCTTCTTACCCCCCTCCTCCCTGTGTTCTTCTTACTTCCCCCCTTGTTCTTCTTACTCCCTTCTTCTTACCCCCCTTCTTCTTACCCCCCTCTAATTCTTCTTACTCCCCCTTCTTCTTCTTAACCCTCCTACTTCTTCTTACCCATCTTCTTCTTCTTACCCCCACTTCTTCTTCTTAACCCCTTCTTCTTCTTACCCCATTCTTCTTCTTACACCCCCCTTCTTCTTCTTACACCCCCTTCTTCTTCTTACTCCCCCCTTCTTCTTCTTACTCCCCCTCTTCTTCTTACCCCCCTCTTCTTCTTACCCCCTTCTTCTAATTACTCCCCACTCTTGTTCTTCTTACTCCCCACTATTTTTCTTACTCCCCCTTCTTCTTCTTACCCACTATTTTTCTTATCTCCCCTCCTTCTTACTTCCCCCTTCTTCTTCTTACCCCTTCTTCGTCTTACTCTCCACTCTTCTTCTTCTTACTCCCCCTCTTTTTCTTACTCCCTCATCTTCTTCTTCTTACCCCCCCTCTTTTTCTTACTCCCCCCTTCTTCTTCTTACCCCCCTCTTTTTCTTATCTCCCCTCCTTCTTACTCCTCCTCTTCTTACTCCCCTCCCCCTCTTCTTCCCCCCTCTTTTTCTTTTCTCCCCTCCTTCTTACACTTCCCCCTCCCCTCTTCTTACTCCCCCCCTCTTATTATCCCCCCTCCCCTCTTCTTACTCCCTCCCTTCCCTCTTCACGAGGTTCAGGGTCAGGTTAATGAAAGAACTTCAGGAACACGAGGTTCAGGTTAATGAAAGAACTTCAGGAAATGTAATGGCATCTGTTAAAAAGTGGGTGCGCACACCCTTATAAAGGCATAATTGCATCACTATAGAATTTCAAGATAACAACAAGTAAACATTATTAATTGGTTTAGGTGTTAAGTGGTTAGTTAAATTCCCTCCCCACTGGGTGTACCATCTTATGTCATCACTGTCGTCATGAAGTTCTCCTCCAGATTCCAGCACCATCTTGTTAGCACGAGGAGTTCACTCGATGGGAGGGGGGCTTTGGCAGCCATTTTGAGTAGTTGGCACGTTAGTTTCAAGGTTAGTTTCTCAAGGCTTTTAGTAACTTCACATTTTATTAAGACTAGCTGCTACAATGTTTCACTCAACAGGAACCTAACATTTCCGCTGACACACAATTTCTATGAACAAAGCATTCTTGTAAGACTTGAACTATGAGGCCTAAGGCAGAAATTTCAGAAATTTTAAGGATGGAAATTTAAAGGGGCCTAATAATTCTACAACAGTCCCCCCTTAAAATGTTAATTACTAAAAGATAAAACTTTATTTGTTAATATCGGAAGACTTGTAAGCCCAAAGACACAGAAACTCTGTGGCCGCTAGCTTGGTGTTAGTGCAAAGTGCAAGTCTATCCCTTCTCTTACCCTAACAGGCTGCAGCTCATCCGTCAGTACGGCTCTCGAACACTTCAATCCATGGGTATCCCGCAGTGGCTTGTCCACCACATCTCCACACGGTAGACTAACCCATACAGACGGAAACTGTCCCTGAGCTGTCCCTTCCTAGAATTTCTGCACTTCATTGGCATAAGGGAGAGTTTGTAGCGGAATACAGGGCGATGTGAGATCTTGATCACCAATCTCCAGATGAGTAAAGGTTGGTGTTGTTTGGTCTACAGTCTTCTGTAAGAATTTTCTGAGGCATGGGAGGACACAACAAACGAGAAGAGCGAGAACAAAAAGAAAAATTAGTAGAGCCATACCAATATGGACTAAAGCTTTCTGCCAACCAGTCATCCAACCAAACCATCTTTCCCAGGGATCTGTCACCCCAGAATTCCTTTTCAACTCTTCTGAGAGTTTATTAAATTATTCTATGGCCAGGGTGACCTTACCATTAGGAACTGTGTTTTCTGGAATGTAAGTGCAACAAGTCATGGTGTCGGGTAGTATTTTACATACACCCCCTTTTTCGGCTAAAATCATGTCTAAGGCCAGTCTGTTCTGGAAGGTCATTTGGGATGTGGCCTGTAATTGTTCGGCCAGGCCCTAGAGGGCATCCCTAGTTAACAAAGCGCTGTTGGTTGTAATAGATATAATTAATCCAATTAAGGTTTTTGTTGGCAGTGACTATAGTGAACAGTGATTCAAACCCTACTGCAACTTCATCTCTGGCTTTAAATTCATTAGGTACCCCCCTAGGCACCCCAATGGCATCTATGTAAATGTGTGGGTCAAAACTGCCCTTTACTGGGGTTTCACGCTTGACTCTGGCTGGTGTATGTGGAGGACAGGGTGTGTCGGAATGATTATCAGAAATAATATGAATGGGCATGATGACTTTAGCTAGGGTACACTCACCCCACCATTCAATCTCTAGCTTGGATCTTATCAGTAAATCCCCACATAACCAGTAAATATCCCCTAGTGACCTGGTATGGTGCTGTAGCAGGTGCTTTGGAACAGTTCTGTAGGTGGCACAATAACCTTTGGAAAAGTTACCCACAAATTTACCAGTTCTGTCATAGTTAGTATAACAAGTGTAATTACCTTTGTAAATCGTAACTCCATCTGGGGGTTTGACATTTCCAACTAAGAGAGGGTACTCTGCTGTCCATGCTTTACAGGGGGACTGGTTAGAATCATAATGATTGGCAAAAAGACTTAGAAAACAATTCTCTATTTCCAAAGGGATAGTTAAGGGAACGGTGCCAAGATGGGGTCGGGCACCACCGCATACATAGCATGCAGTTCTATTATGCTTATTAGCATTATATCTCATCCACTCTAACCACAAATTAATATCATTAAAGCCAGTTTCAGCGGCCATAGTATCTTCGAAGGTGGGGTTAGCAATGGCCATCATGTCCTTAACCCCTTAAGGACACATGACGTGTGTGACACGTCATGATTCCCTTTTATTCAAGAAGTTTGGTCCTTAAGGGGTTAAAGGACTGAATATGTGGTTTCAGCGGATTTGGGACCATATGATCGGCCCCTTGCCACTCTGGAGAGTGGCACATATCTTTAAGATACAAATGACCTAATTTGTTATAGGAACCTCTCTTCCAATACATTCCCATTACATATTGGTCAGCATCCTCTGGGCCAGGATGTTCAATATTTAACATCAATTTCATAGGTGTACCTCCTCCAGGCTTTCTTAAAGTCATTCTTTGAAGGAGGGATCTACCATGGTCATCTACCTTAGATAAGGCACTTTTGGGTTTGTAACCCCAGGCAGGCCCAGCATTCCATCCTGCAGCCCCCCAATGGTTACAATTGTGCCCCCATTGCTTGTCAACCACACAAACATAGGGGTCTTTTGCTTGTGGTATATCTTTATAAATGGCTTGGATCTGCGATTTGGGAAATGGGCAATCTACAATGTCACAGTAATCAAAGGTGACTGTGGCTACGCGGGTACATGATGAATTATACCAGAAGGTGTACCCACTAGCATCTTTAGTAATGGCCACTTGCTGGGCTTTAAGGAGGCCAATCAAGGGGATAATGTACCAGAAGTACATGGTTGTACAGAGTCGGCTTCCTCTGGGGCGGGTGTCTTCTTGCAATGAGAGGCGTGAATCCAGTGGGGCCTTCCAGCCAGCTTGACAGAGGTGGAGGTGATCAGGAGAACTTGGAATGGTCCGTCAAATCTTGGTTCCAGGGTGTGTTTTCGCGCAAATTTCTTGACTAGGACCCAATCACCAGGGAGCAGACTGTGGTTGCCTGTGTCAGAATCCGGATCTGGAATTGAAGAGAAAACTTGGGCATGGATTTTGTTTAAGGCACCTGCAAGTTCAGTTACATAATCTACTAAAACATCAGTTTGAAGTTGTAGTTGTTGGGGAAAATAGCAACCTAGCCTGGGTGCAGTCCCAAATAGAATCTCATAAGGGGACAATGAGGGCTTTCCTCGGGGTGTATGTCTGACACTGAACAAGGCTATCGACAAGCTTTCTAGCCAGGGAATTTTTGTTTCTTGCGACATTTTTTACATTCTAGTTTTCAGGGTACCATTCATACGCTCCACTTTACCACTTCTTTGTGGGTGATAAGGTGTATGGAAAGCAAGAGTCACTCCTAGAGCAGCCCAAATCTCTTTGGTTACTGATGCTGTGAAGGCCGGGCCTTGGTCGCTTTCAATAACTTCCGGTAATCCAAATCTACATACAATTTCTGCAAGTAGACGCCGTGCTGTTGTCTTGGCGGTAATGTTAACCACTGGGTAGGGTTCTGGCCAGCCTGAGAACATGTCCACTATTACTAGTGCATATTCATAGTTACCACTCTTTGGCATCTGGATGTGATCTATCTGAATTCTTTGGAATGGATACATGGGTTTAGCCAAATGTTTTAAAGGGACTTTGGCTGTTTTCCCAGGATTGCATTTAGCACAGATGACACAAGCCTTGCAGTAGTTATTGGTTAGTGTAGTAATCCCAGGAGCTTCATAGTACTTCTGTACAAGAGCATTCATTAGATCTTTTGATAAGTGTGCAGGACCATGTGCCCATTGAACAACTGCTGGGTACAAATTCTTAGGGAGGCAGAACCTGAGGTTGTTGTAATACACTCCATCCTTTAGAACTGCTCCTTTCTGTTTCCATTTTTGTATTTCCTCAGGGGCAACTGCAGCCTGTTGTTCCCGTAGGATTTTTAGATCAGTTGGAAGAGTCTGCAGAGTAAATATGGGAGTTTCTTCATTTCCAGACACTCTTCTTTCCACTTCCTGTGGTTCTCTTGCAGCCTGTTTTGCAGTCTGATCAGCCAGATGGTTGCCCTTTGCTTCATCCGAGTCCAACTTCCCATGTGCTTTTATCTTCAAAACAGCCACTTCTTCTGCAAGTAGGAGAGCGTCCATCAGCTCCTTGACTGCAGAACTGTGCTTGACTGGTGTACCGGCAGTGCTAAGAAATCCTCTTGTTTTCCAAATTAGTCCGAAGTCATGAGCCACGCCCAGTGCATATCTTGAATCTGTGTAGATATTGGCGCGCTTTCCTTCAGAGATCTTGCATGCTGAAGTTAGGGCTTGTAATTCAGCTTCTTGTGCAGACTTTGTTGACGGTAAAGATGATGACTCAATAATTTAATCTGTTGTGGTGACAGCATATCCTGTGTGGTATTTTCCTTCTTCATCAGCATACCTCGAGCCGTCCACAAACAGGGTGAAGTCAGGATCTATTAGTGGATCCTCATGCACGGTTGGTAGATGTGTTGTTTCCATTTTCATCTGTTCAAAACATGGGGCGTTTCTGGATCATAGTCGTGCTTTATGACCAGATCTTCAAATTCTTCTTCCAGAAAGTAGCGTGGCCATGCTTTTACATGTTCAGGTTCAGTTGATGGATATTTGACAACACCTACAGGGGCGGACTGAGAACCCTCAGGGCCCCCGGGCAAAATAAATCAAGGGCCCCCTTACAGGCCCCACCCATACTCCGCAGCAAGCGCCACCCATGTCCCGCCTCCATGCACCGCCTCCAGCCACACCCTACACAATCTTTAGACACAAGGAACAAAAGTGCCATAATCCCTTCAATGCCCCAGTAGAGACTACAATTGAGGGCTAATGGGCCATGGAGGGGGATCTTTCTAGCAGAGGCTATCTCAGTGTCCTTTAGAGAGTGTGTTAGAAAGAAACCCCTCCAGGCCCTATTAGAGACTACAATGGAGTCTAATAGGCTTGGAAGGGGGTCTTTCTAACAGAGGCCATCTCAGTGTCCCTGCTGGAAACAGTCGCCTCCAGGCCCCAGTAGAGACTACAATTGAGGGCTAATGGGCCATGGAGGGGGGGAGCATTCTAGCAGAGGCTATCTCAGTGTCCTTTAGAGAGTGTGTTAGAAATAATTTCCTCCAGGTCCCAGGAGTCTAATGGGGCCTGGAGGGGGGTCTCTCCAACACTCTGGTTCCTATTCACAATATAGCAACACAACATAGCTCGCTGATACCTAGGCCAAGTTGGCTCTTCTTACCTTAATTACTGTTGCTGGCTGGCAGGCTGTGGGCTTGCTGGCAGGCTGTGGGCTTGCTGGCTACTGCCGGCAGGCTGTGGGCTTGCTGGCTACTGCCGGCAGGCTGTGGGCTTGCTGGCTGTGTCTGGCAGGCTGTTGGCTTGCTGGCTGCGGCTGGCAGGCTGTGGCTTGCTGGCTGTGGCTTGCTGGCTGGCAGGCTGTGGCTTGCTGGCTGCGGTTGGCAGGCTGTGGGTTTGCTGGCTTTAAGCCTAACTGGTGGCCTGTGGGCTGGCTGGCTTGCTGGCTACTGGGGCACTCGTAGATTATTTAAAGAAATAATCCATGCACAATACCCACTACTGCTCTGTGTAGTCGTTATGGTGCCAGGAGGGCCGGGCCCCCCACCCAGAGTAAGTAGTCAAACCGTTTAAGAACAGTTTGACAACTTACCTGGGGTCTGCTGGGATATGAGGCTGTAGTAGGGTATAGGAGCAGTGGTGCAATGTGTAAGGGGTGCAGTGTGTGTGAAAGGTTCAGTGTGTGTGAGGGGGTGTAGTGTGTGAATGTGTAGGGTGTGCGGGGCAATGTGTGTACGAGGGGCTGTGTATGTGTGTGGCAATGTTAGTATGGGGGGCTGTGTGTGTATGGGTGGGCAGTGTATGTGTGTGTGTGTGAGTGAGGCAATGTGTGTAAATGTGTATGGTGTGTGTGGGGGCAGTGTGTGGGTATGGGGGGCAGTGTGTGAATGTGTATGGTGTGTGGGGGCAGTGTGTTTATGGGGCTAAAGTTCACTCTCACCACTGCGACCACCAGGAATACCTGGTGGTCACAGTGTTGAGAGTGAACTCTAGCCTGTAGCTCCAGGGCTAGAGTTTACTCTCGCAAGAGCCGTAACGTTGCCGTGGTAACCGCGGCAACGATCTGTGCTCGCGCAAGAAGGACCCAGAGGAGCTGCAGGCTGAGCTCCCGGGTCCTCTCTTCCTCCCTCCCCTGCCGGCTGCCCGCACGGTGCCTGCGAACAGGGGAGGGGGCAATTGCCCTCCTCTTACTCCCCCCTCCCCCTCCCCCTCCCCCTCTTCTTACCCCCCCTCCCCTTCTTCGTACCCCCTTCTTACTCCCACTCTCTTCTTACCCCCCTTCTTACTCTCCCCCTCTTCTTACTCCCCCTCCCCCTCTTCTTACTCCCCCTTCTTACTCTCCCCCTCTTCTTACTCCCCCCTCCCCCTCTTCTTACTCCCATCTCTTCTTACTCCTCCCTCTTCTTACTCCCCCCCTCTTCTTAACCCCTCCCCCTCTTCTTACTTCCCCCTCCCCCTCTTCTTACTCCCCCCTTCCTCTTTTACTCCCCCCTCACCCTCTTCTTACCCCCTTCTTACTCCCCCCTCCTCTCTTCTTACCCCCTCTCTCTCTTCTTACCCCCCTCTCTTCTTACCCCCATCTCTTCTTACCCCCTCCCTCCTCTTACCCCTATCTCTCTCTTCTTACCCCCCTCTTCTTACCTCCCCTCTCTTCTTACCCCCTCTCTTTTTACCCCCCTCCTTACTCCCCTCTCTCTTTTTACCCTCCCTCTCTCTTTTAACCCCTCCCTCTCTCTTTTAACCCCGTCCCTCTCTCTTTTAACCCCCCTCCCTCTCTCTTTTAACAACCCCCCTCTCTCTTTTAACCCCCCCTCCCTCTCTCTTTTAACCCCCCTCCCTCTCTCTTTTAACCCCCCTCCCTCTCTCTTTTAACCCCCTCCCTCTCTCTTTTAAACCCCCTCCCTCTCTCTTTTAACCTCCCTCCCTCTTTTAACCCCCCTCCCTCTCTCTTTCAACCCCCCTCTCTTTTAACAAACCCCCCTCTCTCTTTTAACCCTCTCCCTCCCTCTCTCTTTTAACCCCCCTCCCTCTCTCTTTTAACCCCCCCTCCCTCTCTCTTTTAACCCCTCCTCCCTCTCTCTTTTAACCCCCCCTCTCTCTTTTAACCCCCCCCTCTCCCTCTCTATTTTTACCCCCTCCCTCTCTCTTTTAACCCCCCTCCCTCTCCCTCTCTCTTTTTACCCCCTCCCCTGTAGCGTGGCCGAGCTGCTCTCAGGTCCGCGGTGCCGGCCGGAGTGATAGGAAGGTGCACACTGAGTGTGCACCTTCCTGTCAGTCCGGCCGGGTACAGGAAACAGAAACTCAGGAGGTCACCTTCCTATCACTCCGGCCGGCACCGCGGACCGAAGAGCAGCTCGGCCACGCTACAGGGGAGGGGAGGTGAGAAGCTGCAGCCGCCTGAGCGCTCTTAAGAGAGCGCTCAGGCAGCTGCAGCATTTAAAGGGGCGGCCGGGCCCCCTGATGGCGGGCCCCACTCCCGGCCAGGCCCTCGGACCGGTCAGTCCGCCCCTGAACACCTATTTCCTGGAGCTGTGAATCGTTCATGGTGGCCCATAATTTCGCCATAGGCCCAAGATCACCCCATGACTTAGTCTTTGACTTAATTACAGGGACATGTGGAATAGCTGTGTCCCAATGATGGTACAGATGTTCAAGTTCATGTGGTAATTGGACTAAAGCCATACTGTTGCCTTCAGTATCGCAGTAAAAATCTTGTAAGATGAGCAGTACCTCAACCAATTGATAAAGTTCATCTTCGTAATGAGGGTCGGGGTTGAGGTTGACTTGTACCACATGGTGCAGAAGGCATATTCTGGCCCATCGCATGGAGGGCAAATTGGAGTGCATTTTTCCAATGGTATGTGTAAGGAGTAGGACATATCCTTCGTCCATGATGAATCCATAATAGCTACCCCCCTCAGGGAGTGGCAGAAGAGTGGACGGATTTAAAACCTGGCATCGTTGAAGGGTGACGTTGTCAGGTAGCAGTAGACGACATTGGAGACGAAGGTGTCTGGCAGCAGTAACGTGTTTGATTTGGACCTGGTTAATTATGGCCGAAATATCATGAGGTGCCAAAACAGTAAGAGAGTGGCCAAGAACCAGGTCCCCAGTACATTCAATAAGTTCTTGAGCAGCAAAGACGGCAGGAGGGAGTCCTCTAGCCACGATGTCCAGTTGGCAGGAGAAGAATCCAATAGGCCTCTGGCGTCCGCCAGGACCATGTGCTTGAGTGAGGACACCTGTAGCATGGCCTTTTCTTTCAGACACAAATAATTTGAAAGGTTTGTCGTAGTTTGGTAGGCCAAGAGCAGGAGCAGAGGCAATTGCATTCAGGACTGGGCAAACAGGGGCAGTGATAGGGAAGGGACCAGGGGTGGGAGCCGTGGTCAGCTGCATTTCAGTGATTGCTAACGTGATGCTGGGAGTGGCCACCTCGTGTGCGCCATAACTGGGTGCCAGCTGGGAGAACTTCCCGGCAACAAAGTTTTTATAGTATACAAACAATCTTAAACCTTTGTGATCAACTTCTTCCTAAATCCATCCCTCTTGCTGAATAGCTTTTGCTACCCGGTACCAGGCTTCTGCTGTACGGACTAAGTCATGGTCAAACAGCTTCCCTTTCTTTTCTGTCAGTAGCTTACGCCAGCTTTCTGGCTGCAATCTGCCGCACGGAGGTACGGTAATTCCACACACTTTAGCAATCTTATCAACTTTCTTAACCATCTCTTCTCCTTCTCTATCTTCTACCAAATCACATGCTAACCAACCCTTACTGGGTTTACCTAACTTCTGTCCCATCCTCCCTATATAAGGCGTCCCAGATATAGGGAAAGAAAAACGGAAAAAGAAGGTCTACAGTGCTCGACTGCTACGTAAGAATGGGTTCCTACGTACGTCTTCCCAAAACGTAGACTAGTCACTGATTCCAGTGGTTCGGACCCGTAACCACCTCTTCCCTCACTCCCGTAGTGCACTTGCGGACCCACCCACAAGTCTCACTACCACGTGGTGCCTGCCCGAATCCACACGCCACAAAAAGTTAAACCGGAACACTCCCAGCGTCAGCGCTCGAGGCTGAAGTGTTCCACCTCTCTGCAAGCAGAGTAAAGTGGAGGCTAGCTAAGCTGTCAAAGCGACACTATGGGGAACCCCCAGGAAGCAGTAAGTCTACACCGACCTCCACAGATCCCCCCTCCTCTTTTTCCTTACTGCCGTAGCCACTCGGCACCTAAAAGAGGTAAACAGGCAATAGAGGACCCCCAGAAAAACTTCCACAGGTCCACCCCCCTCTTTCCTTACTGCCACAGCCACGTGGCACCTAAAAGGGGTAAACAGGCAATCACTCAACCCGGGCACTAAGCTAAAGACAAACCAATTCAAACACACCCAGGTAACAGATAGCCAACAGTTGCAGGTAAAGTAAGTATTAACAAGTAAGGTGTAGGGTCTCTGGGCAAGTTTTACCTGACTTTGATGTCCTCTCGGCAGCAGTCTCAGACACTGGGGTAGGTTAATCACAGGGGCGGGAACATACCGGCCAGGTGCTGCAGCAATCTCTACCGTGTATTCAGAGGTGATCAGACTCCTTCCTTCCCCCAGGATTCATCCACCCCGCGTCTTCTTGGACGGCTGCCCTAGTAGGGCATAACCCAGAGCCGCACGGTTGGGCGCCAAATTGTAGTGGATTCTTGTATGCAAACCAATAAGTTTGAATGACTATCTGTTCCTGTCCAAATTAGAAATAATAAAGTTGCGTGCACGCAGAAGTAAATTCACACTGAGACACGAGGTTCAGGTTAATGAAAGAACTTCAGGAAATTTAATGGCATCTGTTAAAAAGTGGGTGCGCAGACCCTTATAAAGGCATAATTGCATCACTATACAATTTCAAGATAACAACAAGTAAACATTATGAATTGGTTTATGTGTTAAGTGGTTAGTTAAATTCCCTCCCCACTGGGTGTACCATTTTATGTCATTACTGTCGTCATGAAGTTCTCCACCAGATTCCAGCACCATCTTGTTAGCACGAGGAGTTCACTCGATGGGAGGGGGGGCTTTGGCAGCCATTTTGAGTAGTTGGCACATTAGTTTCAAGGATGATTTCTCAAGGCTTTTAGTAACTTCACATTTTATTAAGACTAGCTGCTACAATGTTTCACTCAACAGGAACTTAACATTTCCGCTGACACACAATTTCTATGAACAAAGCATTCTTGTAAGACTTGAACTATGAGGCCTGAGGCAGAAATTTCAGAAATTTTAAGGATGCAAATTTAAAGGGGCCTATTTATTCTACAACAAATCCATATCTGCCAAGTGACCCTATGTAGGGGGAACAGTCCCTATTCTGCTCTGTGTCAGTGTGTATCAGGGTCCCTGAGGACAGGTGTCAATCCATATCTGCCAAGTGACCCTATGTAGGAGGAACAGTCCCTATTCTGCTCTGTGTCAGTGTGTATCAGGGTCTCTGAGGACAGGTGTCAATCCATATCTGCCAAGTGACCCTATGTAGGAGGAACAGTCCCTATTCTGCTCTGTCAGTGTGTATCAGGGTCCCTGAGGACAGGTGTCAATCCATATCTGCCAAGTGACCCTATGTAGGGGGAACAGTCCCTATTCTGCTCTGTGTCAGTGTGTATCAGGGTCCCTGAGGACAGGTGTCAATCCATATGTCAAGGTGTCAATATGTCATATGTCAGGTGTCAATCCATATCCATTGTGATTTAGGAATGTTAGGTGATTTATGCCCTTTATGGATTAAAACCAGACTCTGCATCAACTGTGTAGATTTCCATGGGAGTTTTGCCATGGATCCCCCTCCGGCATGCCACAGTCCAGGTTAGTCCAGTTAGTCCCCTTGAAACAACTTTTCCATCACTATTGTGGCCAGAAAGAGTCCCTGTGGGTTTTAAAATTCGCCTGCCCATTGAAGTCAATGGCGGTTCGCGAACGTTTGAGGAAGTTCGCGTTCGCCGTTCGCGAACCGAAAATTTTATGTTCGCGACATCACTATACATGATCTGTAAAATTTTAATCTAAGAGGATGATTCAAGCAAATAAATACCTGGAAGGGTAATTCTGCTGCGAATTGTTCCATATGAATCCAATATTTATGGGAAGCACTCGGAAACAATCTGTTGCTCATACAAAGTGTGAATATTGAAAGTATTTGTGAAAAAATAGAGACAGCAAAATATCACTTAACTTGAAGACGAAGGTTTTGAGAGTGTTTGGCTTGATCTTCCCCTTCTCCAAATTTAGTAATGAGACAATGGGGTAAACTCAACAGGCAACTGATACTAGTAGGGCAAGGGCTGTCATGAGCAACCATGGGACCTTATACATAGACCTCCCCTTCCCAGATTTACAAAGTCAGACAACCATACACACACACACAGTTATGCAGTATCAGACATGCACCCATGGCCAGACACATATACGCACACATACTATCACACACACACACAGTCAGACACAATCAGATCTCCAATTATTTGCCTCCTCCTATTAAATTAGCCACAGTCCCTTGTCCCTTTTCCCAGTTAACTATATAATTTTCCCTCATCCCTTTCAATCTCAAGGCAGTAATTACCACTGCATCCCTTCCCTTCTCACTTCCTCAAATCTTACCTCAATTGCATTACTAGTGAAAAAGCTGCTCATGCAGCCCAGCCTCAGCACGGAGGCTCTGGTTTGTGGCAGTGCTCTATGGGGATACGGTGAAGCATTATTTCCACACCTCTCCACATGGCTGCTGGATAGAGAGATTGTGTATATGGTAATGCTGGAAGGATCCTCCCATCATTGCCATCCATGTGGGAGCCATCAAGGCTTCCCTTTTGGTAAGGGAAACACTCTGCTGAACACTGTAGTCCAGATAGGGGAGATACTTCAATCTTCCCAACTACATACAGTTATACAGGGTCCCACGCACGCCCTAGTTCTTGGTTGGGCCCCTTATCGGGAAATTGGACGTACCACCCTGACAGCGACCATGAAAAGGCACAGGCAAGAACTGGATTAGTGTGATGCTGTTAAAGAATATTCCTCACTGTTTTATGCTTCTATCAGTAAAACGGGCATGTAAGCCAAACTAACAAGCAATCCTTCCAAAAAAGCCAAGGAGTAGCCATGCTCAGGAAATGTCTAAAAAGGACAAACATATTTAACACAACTCTTGGCCTTCTCTGTATTGGACGTTCTTTTCAAGAGGGTAGAAAATGCGCCCAAAATTATACCTATCCTGCTTAATGTAAGACTGTTGGCAAGTGTTTGACCAAGCTTTGATAACACAGTCTTAAGTGTATATCTACCATGAGACCCTCACTAGCCATTGGGCAGACTAAGAAAATGTTCAGTAGCCTAGAAGCCTTGACACAACTAGCAGTGTCAAAGGCAAGTTGCGTATATGTAGGCTATAACAGCCTGCCTTACATGTAACCACTTGAGGAAATAAGAATATTGAGGTAGGATTAGGGAAATTCAATGGCAGTTGTGAATAATTAATGAGTTTAGGAGGCAGTTTTAGAAAGTATTAGAAAGGTGGGCAGCAATCTGGAAAGGAATTAGGATATTAGGTGGCAGGTTGGGTAAAGATTTATGAGATTATTTGTCATGCTATGGACAGAAATCAGGTGCAATCTCAGGAAGGTTAATTGGCAGGCTGATAATGAATTAATTAAAATAGGTGGCAGGGTGGGGACAGATAAAGTGGCAGTTCTGGGAGGAGTGAAGAAAGTTAAATTAGCTGCCTGGAGAAGGACAGAGATTATAAAGCAATATTGGCAAGGATTAGGGTAATTAGGTGGAAGACTGGGGAGGGATTAATAGTAAAAAAGTAGAAAAATGGAATTGGGGGTAGGCCCAGAACATGGCTGCTGCCATAGTGATTTTTTATTTTTTTTACTAAATACATATTAAGGAACAGCCCCTGCTACCTAAAATCACCTATCTCAGTAAACAAATATGACTATTTAGCTCAACCATATGGCCATATTGTGTACTTTAAAGTTTGACCGGTTCCTCCAGTCTGGCTCAGAGTTCCACGCGTGCAAATGTTTGGTCTGGTAAAAGGAGTTCCAGGATGTATCCCTGGATGCCTTATAACATCCCCGACATCAACTCCAAATAGTGCTGTGATGTAGTCGGCAGTGCAAATGACACACGATCAAAGATTCACCAGATCATGGCACAGTTCTGATTCGGTGAATAGCTCCATAGCGACACAGGCTATTTCATGGTCACACACTTGGTAGCAGTAAGGGTCCAGGCAATTTCCAGACTCCCCCAAACAAGCTGCGGGATACAGCTAGCACCCAGGGCCTCCATAACTCTCCCCACAGAGAAAATAGACCCTTTTTGTTTTTGTAGGGACTCTTGAGACTGGGCCATAGTCTGTTGGCAGGAGGCTGTCCTCAATCCCCATTTCACACAAACACGGCATGGATTCATATGTATAAACACTTCATGCATTCCTTGTGGCAACCTCCATCAATCGCGCTTCCTAGTATTACTGAGTACTATCAGCACTGCACCAGACACCATAACCACCGTAGCCCCCCCTTTAGCCGCCGCAGCTTGGCTGGGGTCTCGACGTCCCTTCCCACCCTGAACCAACACCTGGATCCAGATCCCAGTGAGAAGATCTCTCCTCCAAGAGAGTATAATAATCCAAAGAGCAGTATAGCATTTCCCCACACACATGAGCCAAGGCTTAATGCTGGGAAGTAGTCTGTTTAATGGAAGCACAGTTCCGGTTTTTAAACAAGTTACAAACTCCTCCTCTGTGCCTGAGAGATAATTGAGTCAGGAACTGTACTAACTCAATTATCTCCAGGTACAGAAAAACACATATATTTATTTTTTTTTGCAATGTCTATTTTTATTGGTTATTTCTCTTCAACCGAAGAGATAAAATCAACATGGGGGTACAAAAAGAAAGAGGGGAGAAAAGACAAATGAGAGAGGTGCAACACGCAGGTGGGGGGGGGGAGAGCATGTACAAACAATACATTATCCACATCAAGGAGTTCAGCTCCAGTACCTAAATGATTGAGTAATCGTCTGTAATCTAGGGTCACGGAGTGCAACAATCTACATTAGGTAACCATTGCCCATTTTTCATCCTCAAGCTATATCGCTCTATCATAGTGATTACCTCTTCCCTGTGCTCTTCTTGGGTTCTCTGTTTCGCTCTGTTACAGACCTGAACTCCTGTAGGTCCTGTTAGGTAATCTCGGAAAAACACATATTTTTAAGACACCCCAAAACACATTAAAACCCCACAAAAGTTACATCCCCTGATAGCCCCGATCTGGCTGACCAACATATCCAAAAATCACCCAGGCGTTCAGGGGTTCGGTATTTCTACGGAAGTCATAATTTGACCGACCGTGCACATGGTCCTATGCCCAAAACAGTTCCATGAAATCAGTGCTAACAGTCGGTCGTGTTCGGTAGTTTAAAAATGAACAAACAAACAAAAGTGCCAGTAGGAGCTACCTAACCCTGTTCTAGGCCAAAGATATGCTGCAAATCAAATATAAATTCTATGGGGAGTAAGCATTAGGGGAAATGATACATTGAGCTGCTGGGATTTTAAATGCCCACACCTATTAGTACCAGATCCTAACTGGCATAAATGTATGTAACCATAATCCATAGCTGCATTTCCTGCATCTTTGAGCACTGAAAGTTAATCCATGAAGTAAAGTATTTTACTTTGTTAATTTCACCCTGAGATTATCTTTACAAATTTAATCAATAATTGGTTTGTCATAAAAACTGCCTATGTAACAGCACTGCAACAATTGTACCTCCGCCAAATCAGCTTCTTCGCTGCTATCAGAGATCTTGGAGCACTTCACCCCCAGTTGCAGAAACTCTTTTTAAATTGTCCCAGGTATCAGGGACCTAAAGCAGCCATACAACAGGTCAGAAGAGACTGTTACTATGATCCCTGAATAAAGCAACCAAGATACACAGTCCCCACTTTATTTTCACTCAGGATTAACCCATATATGCATTACATTTAACGTATGGTGACACACCCAATCTAATATATTTAACCAAATCACAAGGGAAAACATATAGGAACTCATAATAAGACAATAACATTTAGAAATAGGTAGGGAAGACAGTAACTAACAAGAAGTGTCTACCCTGTCTGCCGACATCATAATATTTAAATCTACCTGGATACACAAATTACCAAGCCTTGCTATTAGGGTTGTGCATTTAGCTGCTTCAAGATCTTCACAACCAACAGGTGGCGCTGTACAGGCTCCAAAGCCAAATCCACCCAGTTGGTTGAATGCGTTAGCAGGACAGGAGAGCACACAAAACATTTAAAGGGACTCTATAGTCTAAATATAAAAGCAAGAAAGACAGGTCCCACAGCCTTCCTTCTTGCTTTTATATGTACTTTCAGCAAAAAATAAAATATTTTTGAGGCTTTTTTATATTAAAAACTTACATCCTTTCCAGCGCCGAGGTCCCAGCCATGCCGCGCCCCCTTTTTCGTCAAAATGACGAAATCGCGGGGCCCAATAGGACGCTTCTCTGAGAGAAGCGTCATCGCGAGGTGGTGCGCATACGCGGCTTCACGCTGCACCAATCGCGTTCTTCATGGAGCGCCATTGAAGACACTCAGCGCTTTACCGCGCATGTGTGCGGAATGCTCGTTCGCGAGCTGAGTGACAGCTCAGCTCGCTGTGTGCCTGCCCCCCTCCTACTCCAAACTTTGCATGCAAACACTATATATAGAGATTTCTCTATATATAGTGTTTGCATACAAACACACACATATTGTTAAACATACACACACACTTTAAATAAATATTGTTAAACACATACACACTCTATTTCTACTTCTTTCTATTTATCTATATCTATTTCTATCTACCTAATTCTTTCTATCTATCTATATCTACCTAATTCATTCTATCTATCTATATCTTTCTATCTAATTATTTCTATTTCTTTCTATCTCTTTCTTTCTATCTATTCCTTTCTATCTATATCTATCTATTTCTTTCTATCTATTCCTATCTATCTAATTCTTTCTATCTATTTATTTCTATCTATCCCTTCCTTTCTATCTATCTATTCCTTTCTATCTATCTAATTCTTTCTATCTATTTCTATCTATCTATTCCTTTCTATCTATCTAATTCTTTTTATCTATCTATTTCTATCTAATTATTTCTATCTATCTATTTCTATCTATCTAATTCTTTCTATCTAACTCTTTCTATTTATTCCTTTCTATCTAATTATTTCTATCTATCTATATCTATCTATTTCTATCTAATTTTTTCTATCTATCTATATCTATCTATTTTTTATTTTTTTTTAAATTCTTTATTTTTGTATTCGACAGAAAAGGCAATGGCAATAATCAAGCAACAATGGGGCTTGCGCAGAAGCCAGGCTCAGGACAGGTCAATCTCTTATATATAGGTAACAACATCAAGCGATAGTATACATCCTATGTCGACTTTTAGTAACCCACTCTTAATCAAGTATCACAGGTTATCATTTCTCTATGCCTAGTCGTCTGGTATTGCAAATTTACTTTAACCGTGCTGCTTACGCAGCAGTCAGCTCTTTGCGCGCAGTCTGTATAAATTTGTACGCACACCAAGCCTGGCCTAATGGCAATCCCCCTCACAACCCGGTCCCGGATCGTTCATGGGTTGCCTCCCTGTCGAGAACATTTTTAAACTTTTAATCAAGCCCATTATTAGGATTGTCAAAGCTCTGTGACACCCAAATAGGGTAGCCAAACGATTCCACTGCACCTTCCAATCCGTCAAACAGGCTAGAGAGAAAAAGAGAGAGTGCGAAAAAAGATAGGAGAAAAGAGGAAAAGGTCCAGATAGAAGATAAGAGGAAAAGGGGAAAGAGAGTGGGGGGGGGAGTCCCCCTCAGAGAGATAGGAGGAAATTGAGTGGTACGAGACAAGGACGAACCTACTTCTATCAGAGAATAATGTATAGAGGATGCTTAAAGAATGGAGGGGAGGAGGAGGAGGGAGAAGGGGAAACCCACCGAACAATGATCTGTAATGAAAAAACACGGCTCCCGCCTTCGTTCGCACCCAGTCAAATAGCCACGGGCCTATTCTGATCAGGCCAGAACGCAATTGTCCCAAGGTTCCCATAGTTTCAAGAATCTCTCCACAGAGCCCTTCACCCTGGCCGTCAGGTCATCCATAAGCCTGCAGTCCTTTATTTTGGGTACTATGGTTTGTATATCAGGGCCTTCCGGCGACAGCCACGCTGTGGCTATTGCCCTGCGAGCACTTAGGGTCACCTTGTGTATTAATGCCTGTTCTCGTTTGGACCAGCCCTCTACAGATCTGTTAAGCAGATAGGTCCACGGATTCAGGGGCAGTGGCCTGCCAAACACCTTTATCAGCATGTCTTTGACTGCTGTCCAAAGGGCCTGAACTTTTGGGCACTCCCACCACATATGTAGATTAGTGCCGCGCATGCCACATCCTCTCCAACAATTGTCAGTTTCCGTTTTGTGCATATGGTAAAGTTGTATAGGTGTGGTATACCAACGCAGCATGGTCTTCCAGGATTGTTCCTGAAAAGTGGTGCATATGGAGGCCTCCCAGATTTCTTGCCATTCAATTCCTTCGAGCACTTCTCCCAAATCAGATTCCCATTTATCTGTGTATGGTAAGTGTCCCCATTCCTTGTTCTTCTCGCTTAGGTGGGCGTATAAGAGCGTAATCGATCCCTTGGGAGTTACCCCTTGTAAGCACATCGATTCATAGAAAGTCATCTGTTTCATAGCTGCCGCTTTTATGTGTGCTTGTCTAGCGTAGTCCCGGATTTAGAGATACCTAAAGAAATCTGCGGGGGTCATGTGGGAGTCCTGTTGGAGGTCTGAGAATTGAATTATGTTTCCGTTCCGGTATAGCTGGTGAATCCTTTGTAGTCCGGTCCTTTCTATTCGTTTAAATTCCCGAGGTGCCATTCCTGGAGGAAATTCGCGGTTCCGCAATATTGGAGTGAGAGGGGACGGTGTGGATGCGAGAGAATATTTGGATCTGCTACGGTCCCAAATGTGAATAGAGTTAAGAACCGCCGGGCACGTCGTCCGTATGATAGGTCTGCTGTCTTTGGAGGCCCACATGGCGAATTGGGGGACGTCGGATCCAACCATCATGGACTCTATGTCCACCCACCTCCTCTCGGCGGGTGGTGAGTGCCACATCGCAATCTGCGTTAGTTGAGCAGCCAGGTAATAGAAGTATAGGTTTGGGAGGCCAAGCCCGCCTCTATCTTTGCGTCTGTAAAGCACCTGTCTGGATATCCTGTGCCTCTTGTTGTGCCAAACGAAATCTCCTATTGCTTTTTGTAGCGGAGCCAGTTGAGATTTAGCGACCTGGATCGGCAGGGCCTGAAACAGGAACAGGATGCGCGGTAGAATGTTCATTTTCACCGTGTTTATCCGTCCTATCCAAGATATTGGTTTGTCGTCCCATCTTTCCAGGTCGGTGATCAAAGATCGGATCATGGGGTTATAATTGGCCGCGTATAAGCGTCCGCTGTCTGCCGTCAGATGAATCCCTAAGTAGGTCAGCGTCCCAGTTTCGATCCGGATCTTATGGGCCTCCCTTATCCGTCCCACTGCTTCCTCTGGTACTCCTATCGGTAAGGCGCTTGACTTCTGCATATTGGCCTTATAGCCTGAGTAGGTCCCGTACTTGAAATCGATTCTTCTGGGTTTGTTAGCATCAAAAGAATATCATCCGCATACGCTGAGACGGTAAATTCTGCACCTCCCACCGTCACCCCGCTGATCCGAGGGTCACGGCGTATAGCCTGCAGTAGAGGTTCCAGTGCCGAGGTAAAAAGTAGGGGAGATAGGGGGCACCCCTGCCTCGTCCCGTTGAAAAGTCGGAAAGGAGACAATGGGGCACCTGTAATCTGTATTTGGGCTCTCACGTTGTGGTACATCGCTTGTGTCATCGCAATGTATTCGCCAGGGAAACCCAAGTGCTTCATAACCGTAAACAGAAATCGCCATCTGACCCTGTCGAAGGCTTGCTCCGCGTCAATAGACACCACGAGCGTTGGGGCAGCTACAGCTGTCTGTTTCCATATTAAGTCGATGTTCCTCCTGGTGTTTTCGAACAGCTGCCTGCCCCGTATAAAGCCTACCTGGTCTGCGTGGATAATCGAGGTCAGAAGTGGGTTTAACCTATCTGCTTGTATCCTAGCTAATATTTTCAGATCATGGTTGATCAGAGATATGGGTCTAAAATTTTCAGGATACAGGGGGTCCTTGTTCAGTTTGGGCAGTAAGATTATGGTAGCCAAGGTCATATCAGATTGTAATTGTCCCCCCTCTCGCAAGTCCGCGAAGAGACGTACCATATGTGGGGTCAGTTCCTCCCTAAAGGCCTTGTAGTAGGCTCCATCAAAGCCATCAGGACCCGGTGCCTTATTGCCTTTCAGACTAGAAATGGCTTTGTCTACCTCTTCCTCCGTAACTTCCACGGCCAGGCTAGATGCTGCCTCCCTAGTCAGTTTGGCCATCCCCAATCCGTTGAGATAGGCGAGAATGTTTTGTTCTTCCTCTAGCTCGGACAGTGCAGTCTCCGGTGTGTGGTTGTAGAGTCGCTTATAAAAGTCTTCGAAAACTCGTGCTATCTCACTGGGTTTGGACGTTGTCAAGCCATCAGGGCGCTTAATCGACGTGATATGCGGCCTACGGTTCCTAGGCCTTAATGTTCTGGCCAGGAATGTGTCCATTTTGTTCGCGTTTTCAAAATATGTGCGTCTGGTCCATGTCATAGATTTAGCTGTATCGTCGAGCAGTAGCGTTCGAATAGACCTTCTCACTGAATTAAGCTGTGCAAGTGAGTCTCCATCAGGCGCAGATTGATGTTTCTGTTCCAGTGTACGCAATTGGCTCAGGAGGGCCTCCAAGCGTTGGTGTTTCATCTTTTTCCTCCCCGTGGCCAGTTTGATTAGTATTCCTCTTATCACCGCCTTATGAGCTGCCCACACCGTACTGGGGCTCACGTCCGGAGTATCGTTCATGGCAAAATACGTCGTTATCTCCTCCCGTATCTGCTCTGCGATTAGGGGGTCCCGTAGGAGGGACGCATTCAGTTTCCACGGTGAGGCTATACATAGGTTCCCTAAGCTTATAGACACATCGGCGTGGTCAGACCACGAGATATCTCCCACCTCTGACTTGACTACGCGTGCCATTCCAGTCCCGTTAGTCAGGAAGAGATCTATCCGGGAATAGGTTCCGTGAGGAGCGGAATAGAAAGAGTAGTCCCTAGTATCCGGGTGATGGGCACGCCATATATCAAATAGGCCGGTACCATCCATGAATTGTTTAAGGAGGCGGTCCTGACCGCCACGGCCTTGTGAACGTGGACCTCCGTCTCTTGAGCTCCTGTCAGCAGCTGGACATGGGGTAGCATTGAAATCTCCCCCCATGAATACCATGCCATGCGGTAACCCCAGTATCTTGTCTCTCAATAGTGTCCAGAAATCAGCGTCAGGCCTATTCGGAGCGTATATATTTATGAAATGCACGGAGTGGGAATGAAGGGTGCCTGAGACTATGACATAGCGGCCTTCTGAATGTCACTTGAAAAGGGCAGCTGAGCCTGATCAGGGTAGCTACCCCATTAAATTTACGATGAGCTCTAGACTCATATGTGCCGCCGTACGTTTGATCTCTTAATGGAAAGCGTGCTTGCTGGGGAAGATGGGTCTCTTGTATGAAAGCTATGTCCGCGTTCATTCTCTTCAGTTCCTTAAACATGAGGCGACGTTTCTTAGGGGCGTTAAGGCCCTTAACATTCAGTGATATTATCTTAATCTCCATCGTGAGAGGCAGTAGCTATGTGTGACAACGAAAGCGGAAACAGGTATAGTATATGGTGGATGCGTCCGGTACCCCATCATCCGCATCCCCGGAGGCTCAGTGGGATCCCCGCCCCATCCTCCCCGTCCCCTCTGAACAAGGTAGGTAGAAAGAAAAGTGTAGAGAAAAAGGAGAAAAAGTAGAGTGGGAATGAAAGAAAGAAGTGGCATCCGGACATAGTCCTTTGCCATAGGATTCTGGACTTACCGCCTGCCAGAATAGGGTGGGGACCATGAGCCCACTTCCCAGCCACGATCAACGTCGGAAGGTTCAGTGGGACCTAGGCTCCAACACCCGTACGCCCAATCAATTATCTCATGGACCATATTTCTCAGTACTAGATCCTAATGGTTATGCGGCAGCACCGGGGGCAGCAGGCCCCTCAGCGACTGTGATAACTTGAACATTGAACATTGGGACCCACAGTGTGGGTTAGTAACCTAGTTTTTACTTTTTTTTTTTTTCTTTTTTTTTTTTACTTTTTACTTCTAAAGTGCGTTAAAAGAGAGTTTCTAAGGTTCATCCCGGGCCCAGAGCGCTAGCCTTTACTAACTGGTGACCTCTCCCTACCCCCCTAGTATCCCGGGTCCCCCCCCTCCCTGCCCGCCCGCAAACATTAGATAAAAACCAAAAACTGTAAGACATTTCAATCAAATAATACTGTTTGGAGAGGAGTAGCACATTACCCCTTGTTGCTACTTGCTACACATATCCAAGGTCAGCCCCTCCTCTCTACTGACCAGCTGTTCATATAAATGCTCCTATGAGTAGGGTACTGTACAATGTGAAGGCCCTGATGGTGTAGTATACTGGCAAAAAGAAAAGGTCGAAGTTCTCCCCAGGTTGAAAACATATTTCCCCCTATAAGGCATGCGCACTCCCAGTGGAAAAAGGAGGAGCGGGCATACCCCAAATTTAGGCCCTGCATATAAAAACCCCTATGCTATGAGACCACGGAGGCTGATCTTAGGAGGGGTTACATGACAGCCCCCACCTGTGGCAGCCCCGTTAGAAACTCCAGGGGAGCAGTACGTGCCTCCGCTAATATGGACTCCCCCCCCCAATAGCTCTCAGAATGGGAGCTATCCCTCACGGCTAAATCCCTACGTACCCGGCCCAGTCAGGTGGGGGGGACCCGTGTGTTGTGGGAGTTACCTTTAAGGCTCACATTGATGGTGCCCCTAAGGGGCGAATGCTAAGGGCATTAGGGTTACTGCAATAGCACTGGGGGCAAAATTACGGCAAGGAGTCAGGGCCCTGTACGCGGCCCGGGTATGGGAAAAAAGGGGGTGATGGCCCATGTCCTGCAAATCTGGAAGCAGAGAAAAAACACCCCAATAGAGGGCCGTGGCACTTCAGGGCGACCCATCTCGCTCCCCATGGCAAAGAGGTACCCTCTCCCCTCCCCCCCACCCAAACTCACCAAAGCAATAAAGTCTCACCCCCAGCCCGGAGTCCCATCCGTGTAGGTCGAGGCAGTAACTTACAATACCAGGGGACCTCAGCGTTGGACAGCGGCACCTGCTACCTGCCAGTCGAGGCTCAGCTGCGAGATATCCTCCGGGTAAGGAGACATCGTCGGGAGATCCGGCGGAGGGCGCACGCCCAGCTCCCAGAAGAATCGAAGAGGGTCGCCTCCAGGCAGAAGGGTATGTACTCTTTCTCCGTGGAAGACGTTCAGCTTAAATGGGTACCCCCACGAATATTTGAGGCCTGCTCCGCGTACGGCCCCTGTGATAGGCCTCCAGTCTCGTCTTCTCTGTAGCGTGGAGGGCGATAAGTCCTGATATATGGACAAGACGGAGCTCCGGTACCTAATGGGACCATCTCGGCTCCTCTTGATGACCGCCTCTTTAGTAGTAAAGTAGAGAAATCTGACTATGATATCTCTCGGGGTGTTAGGGTCGGGCCTCTGTTTCCTTAACGCTCTGTGCGCCCGTTCCAGGACCCAGTGTTCCGCCGGTATTGTAGGTAGAAGTGGCTTGAGAATATCTACCAGGAGCCCCTGCAGATCCTCTCCTCTCTCCTCCGGCATGCCACGTATCCGGAGGTTGTTCCTCCTAGAGCGGTTCTCCATATCCTCCAAGGCCAGTTCAGAGTCTACCATATGTCTGGTTACGTGGTTAACTCTGTCGGCCAGGTCGTTATAGGCCCGAGCTGAGGAGTCCATGCGTTCCTCTAAGCGCGACGTGCACTCTCCCAGAGCCCCCATGTCGGCCTGGAGGACTGCAGTCGATCTGGCGATCTCCCCCGCCAGGTAAGTTTTAACCTCTGCGAGTTTCGCCAGTACGAGGTCCTGGTCTGCAGGGGGTGTCCCCGGTGCTGCACGAGGTGAGCCCTGTGGAGAGGCCCCGTCGCCATCTTGGGTCCCGGCCCTGCACGGCCTGTGGGTCATTAAGAGGTCGAGAACGGTGCTCCCTGACCCGGTAGCCCGTCTCAATTGCTTCTTTGGGGCTTTCTTATCCATATTGAGTACCCCAAGGGGGGAATAGCCAAAGAAAAGGTCGCTTTTTGCTGCTTTTGGGCTGTAGGGCTGAGGAGCTCTAGCAAGGCACGTCTATTCCCATCGACGGTCAAGCCACGCCCCCTATATCTATCTATTTCTATCTAATTCTTTCTATCTATCTATATCTATCTATTTCTATCTATCTAATTCTTTCTATCTATTTCTATTTATTCCTTTCTATCTAATTCTTTCTATCTATATCTATCTATCTCTATCTATCTAATTCTTTCTATCTATATCTATCTATCTCTATCTATCTAATTCTTTCTATCTATATCTATCTTTCTATCTAATTCTTTCTATCTAACTATTTATATCTATCTAATTATTTCTATCTATCTATATCTATCTATCTAATTCTTTCTATCGATTCCTTTCTATCTATCTAATTATTTCTATCTATCTATTTCTATCTATCTATATCTATCTATTTCTATCTATCTAATTCTTTCTATCTATCTATTTCTTTTTTTTTTATTCTTTATTTATGTTGACAAGAATGACATGTAACATCGCATACATTCCGAAATACAAACAGTAAGCAACACACGCATTGTATACAGATTTCCCTAAAACATAACTATCGTATAACCATGCACTTTACTGGTGGTCGGGAACATCCCACCATAGCTCCCGAAACTTTTGTAGTGGTTACCTTAAAAATGACTGATAGTACAAATAACCCCTTGTTAACGACCGAGGACGGTTCAGGGCCGTCATCGGCCTTTTTGCGTTGCCGACCGATGACGGTCCTGAACCGTCCTAACGGTCAGATGTACTTACCTGATCGCCGTCGTTCCCCCGGCGGCGATCGGCGTTGGTCCCGTTGTGGGGAGAAAAAAATAATAATTATATATGTGTATATATATATATGATATATAGACATATATTAGACCTATATAATATACGTCTATATATCATATATATAATGTCATGCTAAGTGTATTTTTATATTAATATGTACATGTATTAATATAAAAATACACTTATAATTAAATTACACACGTATATATATAATAACTATATATATTGTATATATATTATTATAAAATACAAATAATAAGTAAATTAAATTAAATAAAAAAAATAAAAAATAATAATAAAAATTAAAAAAAAATTACATATCTATATGCAATTTTATTCTAACTGTATTTTGATATTAAAATATATATATTTATATCAAAATACACTTAGAATGAAATTGTATATATATCTATGTATATATAAATAAATAAATATAATACGAAATATACATATGTCCATATACAAAATTACATAAATAATTATATAAATATACACGTAGACTTCAAATATATAAATATGCATATATATTTAAATTCTACGTGCATATTTATGTAATATTTTTACATAATTAAGTAATTTTATTAATTGCAATTTGAGGGACCTGCCTGCCAACCCAGGCCGAAATTCCAGAGAATTTAATTTGCTAGCACTGTATTTTACCCTGTAACTTTCTATGACACCCTAAAACCTGTACATGGGGGGTACCGTTTTACTCGGGAGACTTCACTGAACACAAATATTAGTGATTCAAAACAGCAAAACCTATCACAGCGATGATATTGTCAGTGAAAGTGACTTTGTTTCGCATTTTTCACACACAAACAGCACTTTTACTGATGATATAATTGTTGTGATATGTTTTCCTGTTTTGAAACACTAATATTTGTGTTCAAGAAAGTCTCCCGAGTATAACAGTACCCCCCATGTACAGATTTTATAGCGTTTTTGAAAGTTACAGGGTCAAATATATGGGTCAAATATTTTTACATTGAAAATGGCCAGGTTGGTTATGTTGCCTTTGAGAGCGTATGGTAGCCCAGGAATGAGAATTACCCCCGTGATGGCATACCATTTGCAAAAGAAGACAACAAAAGGTATTGCAAATGGGGTATGTCCAGTCTTTTTTAGTAGCCACTTAGTCACAAACACTGGCCAAAATTAGCGTTCAATTTAGTTTTTTTGTTTTTTCACACAGAAAACAAATATGAACGCTAACTTTGGCCAGTGTTTGTGACTAGGTGGCTACTAAAAAAGACTGGACATACCCTATATTGCATACCCTGGTTTGTCTACTTTAAAAAAAATATGTACATGTGGGGTGTTATTCAGAGACTTTTGGCAGATAATAGTGTTACAATGTCACTATTGATAAATTTGAAAGAATATATGTTTTGAAATCGCAATATCCTACTTGTACCTATAACCCTATAACTTGCAAAAAAAAAAGCAAAAAAGCAGGTAAACACTGGGTATTTTAAAACTCAGGACAATATTTTTAATCTATTTAGCAGTTTTTTTTATTCGCTTTTGTAGATGAGTAAAAGATTTTTCAAGTAAAAGTCAAAAAAACATGTATTTTTTTAAATTTTTCATCATATTTGTTTGTTTTTTAAAATTAAATTACATGAGATTATATAAATAATGGTATGTAAAGAAAGCCTTTTTTTCCTGAAAAAAACAATATATAATTTGTATAGGAACAGTAAATGAGAGAGCGGAAAATTACAGCTAAACACAAACACCACAAAAGTGTAAAAAGAGGCCTGGTCGCAAATGTACAACATCGCAAAAACAGTCCAGTCTTTAAGGGGTTAAGGTTTGTGTAAAATGAAAAAGAAAGTGAAAACAAAAAGAAAGCATGAAGTATGTGGTATCATATGGAGCTTAGGTGTATATGTACACATGACAGCTTTAGTGTGTGTCCTCTATCTGCCGGGGTCCCCCTAAATTAGTAGCGCGTTTCGTATTGGGTTTCGTTGCGCCACAGAGTAACAATATTTGCTATTAGTTTCCTTCCCCCTCGTCCCTACAATGAGATCAATGAATAAATCCTGAGGGTCCCGTGTCCTGGGCATCTTTGCGCTCTCTACATATTGAGGGCAGTAGGTAGGGCCCTCAAGAGGTCCCAGAGTATACGTCTTTTGTTGAAACAATTTTCGGGTGTACCTCTCCTAACGTTTTCTGGTATACATATGATACACATAAGAAGAGAAAAAAAAAAAAAAGAGAAAAAAGAATCAGGAAAGAAGAGCAGAAAGTAGTCTATAGAGACAAAGTGTAGGGTAGGGGTGGGGTGGGGGGGAAGTACCTCGGATCCGAATCCTATCTATCTATCTATCTATTCCTTTCTAGCTACCTAATTATCTCTATCTCTTTCTATCTATCTATCTATCTATTTCTATTTGAAACAATTAAAATAATTCACACCCACTTAGAAAAATATACAGAGTAAAAAGGATATACCACCTATTGCAGATATAGATATGGTGGTTACATCTGTAAAACAAATGAGACATACATAGTGTTTTCCATATAGGTAAAAATAAACAATTGTATCATATGAGGATTGAACTCACAAGGATGGAGCCTCTTAGGCTCTATGTACTTCGCTCTCGGGTGCCTATTCAGGCTTTCGATAATTTTCAGTTGAAGACCCAGACTCCACGAATTCAAGAGTAAATAAGGGTTTATTAATTGATAAAATATTATATTAAAATATTAATAATATAAGACAAAAATAGGCAGATATATGTATAAAATACAGCGTGGTATGGTACTGCAATAATGGCCAAAATTAAAAGCAGCAAAGCACCACAGCATATACACAAAATAACAATACCGCCAAATGAAAGTCCCAGTAAAAAGTCCAGTAAAGTGCAAACGCGTTTCAGCCCTAGATAGGGCCTTCCTCAGTGCTAAATTCCCGGAGAACCTTCAGGGCTTAAGTAGCCCCCTTGATAAGTCCAACTGCATCCAGCTGTGCTTCAGAAATCCCGCCAGCCATATCACTTCCGGTTTTGGAAAAAAAAAAAAAAAAAAAAAAAAAAATTTAATTTAAAAAACATGTGACTTCCGGTTGGATGCGGTCATGTGATGTATTTGTGTTCCACCATGCGTTCCACACTCGGGCATGGTGGAATTGACTACAGAAAGTGTTCATATTGAAAGAGGGCATTTGCCCAAACAAATAATACAATAATATAGTAGAATAAATAAACAAATTGAGTAAGCTGTGAATAAATAAATCGGAATAGAAATATAAAATACAAAATATTTGTTAATATAGGTACATATAAAACATCATATATAAAATAGAAGAAATGTAACTCAGGGGGATGTGGAAGGGAGAGGAAACGTCCTAGAAGAAAAGATAATATAAAAATTTAAATATAATATTTAAAAAATATATAAAATATTATATTATAAAAAATGGACTAACTCAAAATCTATGTTGAGACCTTTAGGGCACATAGTGTCCAAAGTGAAAATCCATTTACCCTCTAACTTACTAAGTTCTCGGACATTATCCTCTCCTCTCCAATTCATCCGCTTCTTCCCAATAACCATAAAACTTAAGAGAGAAGTGTCACCATTATGAAATTCAATAAAATGTGCTGACACACTATGTTTAGTGTATCCCCTCCGTATGTTCCCCATGTGCTCCATAATGCGAGTTTTTAGGCTTCTAGTGGTCATGCCGACATACTGGAGCCCACAGGGACACCAGAGGAGATACACCACATTAGTGGAGTGGCATGTGACAACATCACGTATTTTAAAACTAGTTCCTGTAACATTGGATTTAAACGTGCTCTGTGTATCTTTCTTAAAAGTAGTATTCTTGCACGGTAAGCACATTTTACATGGATAAAAACCTGGTCTTTGGTTAAAAACATTCTTGTCTCCCTGTTTGCAATTAATAAAGCTTTTAACCAAGTGATCTTTAATATTTTTAGCCCCTTTAAAAATAACCTTCGGTTTCTCACCTATGATATCTTTAAGATCCCCATCCGTTTTTAAAATATGCCAGTGTTTATTCACTATGTGTTTAATTTGTTTAGAGTTGATATTATAATCCAAAATTAAAGGTACATACTCTTTATCCCTACTTATTGTATCTTTCTTTGGTTTAGGTTTTAATACCTCAACTCTATCCATGTTCTTCACTTGTTGAATCTGTTCTTTCAGGACAGTAGGATCATAATGTTTCTCTTTAAAAAATGACGTCAATGTGTTTGCTTGGTTATCAAATTGATGGGGATCTGTACAGTTCCTCAGCATTCTTATATATTGTCCTTTTGGCATGTTGTTGATCCAAGGGGCATAATGGCAACTGGTTGTGTCAATGTAACTATTGACGTCAACCAGTTTAAAAAACGTTTTGGTTTTAATACAAGAATCCTCTATATAGATAACCAGGTCTAAAAGATTTACATGGGAGGTACTATATTCACTGGTGAGAGTGATATTTCTAGAATTGTTATTTAAAAATTGAAAAAATGAAGTAAGGTGCTGTTCTCCCCCCCTCCAAATAAAAAAAATATCATCTATGTACCTGCGATAGAGGACCAAGTTCGCACTCCAAGGTACATCCTCTGAGAGGAAAGATTCCTCCCAGAAGGACATAAACAAATTTGCATAACCCGGTGCGAACTTGGTCCCCATCGCATTCCCAATCAGTTGTAAAAAATAAGACCCCTCAAACCAAAAGAAATGATTCTGTAAAATGAGTAAAATGCCCTCTATAATAAAATCTCTTTGGGTTTCTGGAACTAAACTATCTGATAAAAAGTGTCTAACTGAGTCACATCCTAGGTCATGTTTAATAATAGTATACAAACTATTAACATCGCAAGTTACTAATATGTGACCCTCCTCCCATGTTATATTTTGTAACTCTCTGATGAGATGGGAGGAGTCCTTAAGATAGGTAGGACGTGAAGTGACTATAGGTTGTAACAATCTGTCTATGTATTCAGACAGTCGACTCAATAGGGAATTAACCCCAGCCACTATCGGTCTGCCTGGTGGGTTAACCTTATCTTTATGGATTTTGGGGAGGGTATAAAAAACAGGGATTTTAGATGTTTTAACATTCAAGTAATCATATTCATCTTTATTTAGAATTTTTTGTGTGCGTCCTTTCTCTATTAGTTTAAAATATTTATCCTTAATAGACTCCATAGGGTTACCCGGCAACTTTAAATAAGTGTTCGAGTCCCCCAGTTGTCTATAGATCTCTTTAACGTAGTCTTCCCTATTTTGAATAACCACAGCCCCCCCCTTATCGGCAGGTTTTATAATAATTTGGTCATCTTTGCTTAATTCCCTAAGGGCTCTTTTCTCTATCGGTCGAAGGTTGTTCTCACGTCTTCCATATTTATTTTTGGGGATTTTTTTAATGTCCTCTATGACTAATCTCTCGAAGACCTCCATAGCACCACTGGAATGGTACTTAGGAAAAAATTTAGATTTATTCTTTAGTTTAGTATGTACCATATCGTCATTCACATCTTGGTTATCTTTAAAATCTTTTTGAGGGTGTTTTAAAAAAAATTTCTTTAAACACAGCTTACGATTAAACTTCTGTAAATCTATAAATGAGTTAAAAGCATCATTAGAACACGTAGGGGCAAATTTCAATCCCTTACTTAATACTCTGAGTTGATCTTCAGTAAAAGTTTTGTTGGATAAGTTAACTACACCTAAGTGTTTGTCTTTCCTCTCTTCCTCTCCTTTAAAGGGTCTTCCACTTCTAATTCCCCTTCTTCTTGAACCCAATTTCTCTTTCTCATTAATCGTTCGGTTCTTTGAGGGGGATGTGACCCTAAAAAAGGAGCGGAAGATGAAGGGAAAGGTAGAGGATTTCCTTGGGATGTATCTCCTGTTGAGTCCTCTGATAAAATTCGATATCTATTAGTCTGAGGGAACCGGGGTAATGGTTGAGTGGGGTTAGTTCTTGAACCATTCCTATTTTTGCTTCTTTGCCAACCTGGAGAAGAAGCAGGAGCATATGGTTTCTTGGTCTGATATTGATGGGGAGGAATGGGTTCCCTAAATTTTCTAGGTATAGATGGTGTATCATTGTAGGTTTTTCTTCCAGATACACCTAAGGACCGATGATCCGGGTGTTTAGGAAATTGATTGGTCTTATTATGGTGAGGATAATTTTGATGGTGGGAGTGATTTTTCCGGGAAAAGGATCTTACTTGGTTTAGAGCATAATCATTCTGATCTCTTTGAAACTTCCTCTTTTTAATGATTAGTGTATTTTCCTCCACTTTTTCCACATTATTCTTTACCATTTTAAGTGTATTATCAATTTCTGTACAATTGACTACTGGTTTAAGTTGTTCTTTAATTTGGTTAATCTGGATATCCAGCTGCATCAAATTACGTTTTTTTTGCTGTACAATAATGGATATCATCCTAGCTGAAAAAGACTCCAAAGCGGAGTTCCAGATCTCCATAAAATCATCATCCTCCCTATCAAACGTGGGGGTTTTAAAAAATCGTAGACCTCTTGGGCTAATTTTTTGCTCCAAATATCGTTCTAGGGTAAAGATATCCCATTTAGTTTTAGTCTCCTTAATTAGCAATTTTTCTAGTTTTTTACAAGCAAAATCTAGATTTTCTTCTGATTGAATAATGGGGCCTTGTATATTGTCAAATCTACTAGCAACCATATTCTGCCAGTTCTCTCTGGCTTCAAATAATTCCATTATTAATAGATCTCAAATAAATGGATCAGAGGTAAATTTACAAATATGAGCAGCCCACAACTTTAAGGGATAATGAAATAGCAAACAAAATATACACAAGGTGTATAGTTGTGTAGGCGCTTCCAACTTAAAATAGACAATAAAAGTAAGTGTGACAGAAAGGTGTAATCCCTTAACACCTAAAGGTAAAGTGAAACAATTAAAATAATTCACACCCACTTAGAAAAATATACCGAGTAAAAAGGATATACCACCTATTGCAGATATAGATATGGTGGTTACATCTGTAAAACAAATGAGACATACATAGTGTTTTCCATATAGGTAAAAACAAACAATTGTATCATATGAGGATTGAACTCACAAGGATGGAGCCTCTTAGGCTCTATGTACTTCGCTCTCGGGTGCCTATTCAGGCTTTCGATAATTTTCAGTTGAAGACCCAGACTCCACGAATTCAAGAGTAAATAAGGGTTTATTAATTGATAAAATATTATATTAAAATATTGGGGGCGGAGCCGGACAGGCATCCTGACCAGACGCACGTTGCAAGAGCTCCTGCCGAGCTGATCCAAACTCCGCGGATAACCCGAGCAAAACAGCACAGATTTCTTCACAAATCAGCCTAACGATTAGAGGAAGCAGTCTTGTACGTGCCGATACCGAACTCGACACCAGTCTCGACCGGGAACCGCGGCAACGGAATGAGGCCTAGCAAAGACACGGGAGAAGGGCGGCCGCCTTCCCGCCAGATGCTGAACGCAACACACAAGTGTAAAACATGCACCCCCCCCCCCTTTGGACCGGTGGGGGAGATCCCTGTCCCCGCCAAATGGAGTGTCCCGAACCCGACACCAAGCGACAGACACTAAGACCTTGAGAAGACACGCGGTAACGGGAACACCCAAGATGGCGGAGCACTATCAGTCAATGCCTCCTGACAAACACCGAAAACAGCTGGGTGCCATACACACCTATGACCAAGCCAGTGACCCTATTGCTCTTATCTTCGATCGCTTCTGGGTCATGCTGGAGGCGCGCCTGAGGGCAGAGGAGTCACGCCGAATCTCCCATACTATGACCGGAGCCGATGGCGGAAGGGTGAGTGAGGGTCCGCTTCAAGGCAATGCGAAAACCCAAGCTTCCGACACTCACGTTATAAGCCTTCCCGGGCTGAGAGCAACAAGGGGCAAGCCCCAGAGGTGCCGGCCACAGAAGCGGGGAAAAGTCAAGCGAAGTACCAAGCGACCTGCCAAGACCCCTCGCACCACCCCGAAAGGGCCGAACCTGGACCACAATGGTCTCCAGGCTCGTGGCCTACGCGCACCAGCCCTCATGCAACCCCGGGGCAGAAGGAGACCCCCGCCCCCGATGCATCGCGGCACCACACAGCTGAGACGGCACCCAGGCATATGGCCCTCACCAGGGAGACAACGGAAGACCGACCAGGTCCGCAGCAACAGAGTCCAAATCCCGGCACACGCTACGGAAGAAATATCCCTAACATACCACGCCAGCACAGATAACCACCAGCAAGGACTTAACCAGCAGAGATACCCAGATATTCCCATACCGTATCTGACAGCTTTTGCCCCGGTTGAGAACCGACGCTTGAAATGGCCTAGCAACAGGGTGAGAGGAGACAATGGGTTGGCAAGTATTACGGCTGAGACTTTTACAAATCGAAGTGGGCAGGAGCCAAGCCAGGGGATAGGCTGAAACTCCAACTACGCGCAGCCTGATGGGCACATCTCAGTTAGTGCCTTGCTGTAACTCCACAGACTGATATGTATTAACCCCAACCTGGACTGTTTATTTTGCTTATTACTTATTATTTACTACCACCCAACGACTAACCGTTTGTTATAGCCTATCTAGTTTAAATGCCAGTTTACTATAAGCACACAGCTGAAGCACCTAATGCATAGCGGGCAGGTCCACAAATGAGACACCTCATTAAAGCACAGCCTAGCCAAAAGCCTTCTGTTTAATTTTATTAGTTGTAAGCAGTTCGACAAGTTCAGGACAAATCATAACCTCATGTAAGATTTTAGATTTTATGTTATCTTAGTTTATTCTGTTGCTAGCTCACAGACATGTCGCTCTCCATTGATGTCTTACTGTATTTTACCCTTTCTCAGACCTCTCATACTGCTTACCATACCGATCCTACACAAATTGTAGCTTTATTGAGAGAGGAAAACAAGAGGGGCTTGTTCAACTAGTCATTTGGTTTTGCTAACCGATCACCAGTCTGCCTAACAGACGCATTTAACACTTCAGAGGCCTGCTGTACCCTGCGTCTGCTAAGCCAGTCCTGTTTCCCGCCCAGTCTAATACACCCAAGCCTCTGAGGTGCAGCGGTAGTACACAACTGTACACAGACGCACAAACTTACCTCATCCACACACACACACACTATACGGCAGTAACTGTTAACCCCTTAAGGACCGCTGACGGTTCAGGACCGTCAGCGGCAAAACGTGCGTTTGGACCGCTGACGGTCCTGAACCGTCATAACGGTTTTGGGCAACTTACCTGATCGCCGTCGGTCCCACGGCGGCGATCAGCTCTACTCCCGGTCCAGGGGGACTGCCTGTCTGCCCGGGCAGTCCCCCCTCGGCAGATCAGGACCCCACGGCCATGTGATCACTCGATCACATGACCGCAATAGGGGTCTTTGTATCTGCCTGCAGGGGGACTGTCTGTGCTGACAGGCAGTCTCCCTGCAAGTAAAAAATCATAAAATAAAGTGTAAAAAAAAAGAAATCAGTGAAAAAAAAATAATAATATGTGTATATATATATGATATATATACATGTATTATATCTATATATACCTATATATAATATATGTATATATATAATATATATAATGTCACACTAAGTGTATTTTTATATTTATATATACGTATATTAATATAAAAATACACTTATATTTAAATTACACACGAATATATACAATATATATAATAACTATATATATGGTATATATATATTATTATAAAATACAAATAATATGTTAATAAAAATAAATAACAAAAAATAAAAATAATTTTTAATAATTAAAAAAAAATTATATATATATATTCAATTTTATTCTAACAGTATTTTGATATTGATATATATATATTTATATCAAAATACACTTAGAATGTAATGATATATATATCTATGTATAAATAAATAAATAAAAATAATACGAAATATACATATGTCCACATACAAAATTACATTAATAATTTCATAAATATACACGTAGACGTCAAATATATAAATATGTATATATATTAAAATTCTACGTGCATATTTATGTAATATTTTTACCTAATTAAGTAATTTTAATGATTGCAATTTGAGGGACCTGCCTGCCAACCCAGGCCAAAAGTCCAGATAATTTAATTTGCTAGCACTGTGCTTAACCCTGTAACTTTCTATGACACCCTAAATCCTGTACATGGGGGTACTGTTTTACTCGGGAGACTTCGCTGAACACAAATATTAGTGTTTCAAAACAGTAAAACATATCACAGCGATGATATTGTCAGTGAAAGTGAAGTTTTTTGCATTTTTCACACACAAACAGCTCTTTCACTGAGGATATTATTGCTGGGATATATTTTACTGTTCTGATACACTAATATTTGTGTTCAGCGAAGTCTCCTGAGTATAACAGTACCCCACATGTAGAGGTTTTATAGTGTTTGTGAAAGTTACAGGGTCAAATATAAGGCTTGATTTTACTTTTTTTTTTTTTATTGAAATTTGTCAGATTGGTTAGGTTGCCTTTGAGAGCGTATGGTAGCCAAGGAATGATAATTAGCCCCATGATGGCATACCATTTGCAAAAGAAGACAACCCAAGGTATTGCAAATGGGGTATGTTCAGCCTTTTTTAGTAGCCACTTAGTCACAAACACCGGCCAAAGTTAGCGTTTTTTGCATTTTTAACACACAAACAAATATAAATGCTAACTTTGGCCAGTGTTTGTGACTAGGTGGCTACTAAAAAAGACTGGACATACCCCATTTTAAATACCCTGGGTTGTCTACTTTAAAAAATATGTACATGTTAGGTGTGTTTCGGGGATTTATGACAGATAACGGTGTAACAATGTCACTATTGATACATTTAAAATATATATATATTGAAACAGCAATTTCCTACTTGTATTTATAGGCCTATAACTTGCAAAAAAAAGCAATAAAGCATGTAAACACTGGGTGTTTTTAAACTCGGGACAAAATTTTGAATCTATTTAGCAGTTTTTTTCATTAGCTTTTGTAGATAAGTAAAAGATTTTTCAAGTAAAAGTCCAAAAACATGTTTTTTTGTTTTTTTTTCACCATATTTTATTATTTTTTTTAAATACAATATATGACATAATATAAATACTGGTATGTAAAGAAAGCCCTTCTTGTCGTGAAAAAAACAATATATAACTTGTATGGGAACCGTAAATGAGAGAGCGGAAAATTACAGCTAAACACAAACACCACAAAAGTGTTAAAACTGCTCTGGTCCTTAACGTACAAACATCGCAAAAACAGGCCGGTCCTGAAGGGGTTAATCAATGTTTAATTCATGTTATAAACGCTAGAACCGCCAAATGTACACTGTTTTTAACAAGGAGACCCCACAATGACCCATCACTGCTGTCACACAAAGCCAGCCTGTAATAAGCGTTTTCACTGTTTCAATGTTATCTAACCAACTCGCCACATAATCTTTATGTCAGACAAAAATGTGCATTGTTATTTATCTATGCCCTATAAGTGTTCAAATGTACTATCTTCTACTTCTCTTAACATGAGACCGGCATAGTTCGCTAGGCATACCTATGTAACCGATATAACTTTTAAAAAATGTGCACGTTCTCAGAGCCACTGCTCTATATATTTGTTTTCCATATTATTCTACGCTGTTGTGGCGCATGACTATGTTTTGTACTCACCTGCACAACTAAAATAAAGAATTAAAAATATTATATTAAAATATTAATAATATAGGACAAAAATAGGCAGATATATGTATAAAATACAGCGTGGTATGGTACTGAAATAATGGCCAAAATTAAAAGCAGCAAAGCACCACAGCATATACACAAAATAACAATACCGCCAAATGAAAGTCCCAGTAAAAAGTCCAGTAAAGTGCAAACGCGTTTCAGCCCTAGATAGGGCCTTCCTCAGTGCTAAATTCCCGGAGAACCTTCAGGGCTTAAGTAGCCCCCTTGATAAGTCCAACTGCATCCAGCTGTGCTTCAGAAATCCCGCCAGCCATATCACTTCCGGTTTTGGAAAAAAACAAAAAAAAAAAAAAAAAATTTTAATTTAAAAAACATGTGACTTCCGGTTGGATGCGGTCATGTGATGTATTTGTGTTCCACCATGCGTTCCACACTCGGGCATGGTGGAATTGACTACAGAAAGTGTTCATATTGAAAGAGGGCATTTGCCCAAACAAATAATACAATAATATAGTAGAATAAATAAACAAATTGAGTAAGCTGTGAATAAATAAATCGGAATAGAAATATAAAATACAAAATATTTGTTAATATAGGTACATATAAAACATCATATATAAAATAGAAGAAATGTAACTCAGGGGGATGTGGAAGGGAGAGGAAACGTCCTAGAAGAAAAGATAATATAAAAATGTAAATATAATATTTAAAAAATATATAAAATATTATATTATAAAAAATGGACTAACTCAAAATCTATGTTGAGACCTTTAGGGCACATAGTGTCCAAAGTGAAAATCCATTTACCCTCTAACTTACTAAGTTCTCGGACATTATCCTCTCCTCTCCAATTCATCCGCTTCTTCCCAATAACCATAAAACTTAAGAGAGAAGTGTCACCATTATGAAATTCAATAAAATGTGCTGACACACTATGTTTAGTGTATCCCCTCCGTATGTTCCCCATGTGCTCCATAATGCGAGTTTTTAGGCTTCTTGTGGTCATGCCGACATACTGGAGCCCACAGGGACACCAGAGGAGATACACCACATTAGTGGAGTGGCATGTGACAACATCACGTATTTTAAAACTAGTTCCTGTAACATTGGATTTAAACGTGCTCTGTGTATCTTTCTTAAAAGTAGTATTCTTGCACGGTAAGCACATTTTACATGGATAAAAACCTGGTCTTTGGTTAAAAACATTCTTGTCTCCCTGTTTGCAATTAATAAAGCTTTTAACCAAGTGATCTTTAATATTTTTAGCCCCTTTAAAAATAACCTTCGGTTTCTCACCTATGATATCTTTAAGATCCCCATCCGTTTTTAAAATATGCCAGTGTTTATTCACTATGTGTTTAATTTGTTTAGAGTTGATATTATAATCCAAAATTAAAGGTACATACTCTTTATCCCTACTTATTGTATCTTTCTTTGGTTTAGGTTTTAATACCTCAACTCTATCCATGTTCTTCACTTGTTGAATCTGTTCTTTCAGGACAGTAGGATCATAATGTTTCTCTTTAAAAAATGACGTCAATGTGTTTGCTTGGTTATCAAATTGATGGGGATCTGTACAGTTCCTCAGCATTCTTATATATTGTCCTTTTGGCATGTTGTTGATCCAAGGGGCATAATGGCAACTGGTTGTGTCAATGTAACTATTGACGTCAACCAGTTTAAAAAACGTTTTGGTTTTAATACAAGAATCCTCTATATAGATAACCAGGTCTAAAAAATTGACATGGGAGGTACTATATTCACTGGTGAGAGTGATATTTCTAGAATTGTTATTTAAAAATTGAAAAAATGAAGTAAGGTGCTGTTCTCCCCCCCCTCCAAATAAAAAATATATCATCTATGTACCTGCGATAGAGGACCAAGTTCGCACTCCAAGGTACATCCTCTGAGAGGAAAGATTCCTCCCAGAAGGACATAAACAAATTTGCATAACCCGGTGCGAACTTGGTCCCCATCGCATTCCCAATCAGTTGTAAAAAATAAGAACCCTCAAACCAAAAGAAATTATTCTGTAAAATGAGTAAAATGCCCTCTATAATAAAATCTCTTTGGGTTTCTGGAACTAAACTATCTGATAAAAAGTGTCTAACTGAGTCACATCCTAGGTCATGTTTAATAATAGTATACAAACTATTAACATCGCAAGTTACTAATATGTGACCCTCCTCCCATGTTATATTTTGTAACTCTCTGATGAGATGGGAGGAGTCCTTAAGATAGGTAGGACGTGAAGTGACTATAGGTTGTAACAATCTGTCTATGTATTCAGACAGTCGACTCAATAGGGAATTAACCCCAGCCACTATCGGTCTGCCTGGTGGGTTAACCTTATCTTTATGGATTTTGGGGAGGGTATAAAAAACAGGGATTTTAGATGTTTTAACATTCAAGTAATCATATTCATCTTTATTTAGAATTTTTTGTGTGCGTCCTTTCTCTATTAGTTTAAAATATTTATCCTTAATAGACTCCATAGGGTTACCCGGCAACTTTAAATAAGTGTTCGAGTCCCCCAGTTGTCTATAGATCTCTTTAACGTAGTCTTCCCTATTTTGAATAACCACAGCCCCCCCCTTATCGGCAGGTTTTATAATAATTTGGTCATCTTTGCTTAATTCCCTAAGGGCTCTTTTCTCTATCGGTCGAAGGTTGTTCTCACGTCTTCCATATTTATTTTTGGGGATTTTTTTAATGTCCTCTATGACTAATCTCTCGAAGACCTCCATAGCACCACTGGAATGGTACTTAGGAAAAAATTTAGATTTATTCTTTAGTTTAGTATGTACCATATCGTCATTCACATCTTGGTTATCTTTAAAATCTTTTTGAGGGTGTTTTAAAAAAAATTTCTTTAAACACAGCTTACGATTAAACTTCTGTAAATCTATAAATGAGTTAAAAGCATCATTAGAACACGTAGGGGCAAATTTCAATCCCTTACTTAATACTCTGAGTTGATCTTCAGTAAAAGTTTTGTTGGATAAGTTAACTACACCTAAGTGTTTGTCTTTCCTCTCTTCCTCTCCTTTAAAGGGTCTTCCACTTCTAATTCCCCTTCTTCTTGAACCCAATTTCTCTTTCTCATTAATCGTTCGGTTCTTTGAGGGGGATGTGACCCTAAAAAAGGAGCGGAAGATGAAGGGAAAGGTAGAGGATTTCCTTGGGATGTATCTCCTGTTGAGTCCTCTGATAAAATTCGATATCTATTAGTCTGAGGGAACCGGGGTAATGGTTGAGTGGGGTTAGTTCTTGAACCATTCCTATTTTTGCTTCTTTGCCAACCTGGAGAAGAAGCAGGAGCATATGGTTTCTTGGTCTGATATTGATGGGGAGGAATGGGTTCCCTAAATTTTCTAGGTATAGATGGTGTATCATTGTAGGTTTTTCTTCCAGATACACCTAAGGACCGATGATCCGGGTGTTTAGGAAATTGATTGGTCTTATTATGGTGAGGATAATTTTGATGGTGGGAGTGATTTTTCCGGGAAAAGGATCTTACTTGGTTTAGAGCATAATCATTCTGATCTCTTTGAAACTTCCTCTTTTTAATGATTAGTGTATTTTCCTCCACTTTTTCCACATTATTCTTTACCATTTTAAGTGTATTATCAATTTCTGTACAATTGACTACTGGTTTAAGTTGTTCTTTAATTTGGTTAATCTGGATATCCAGCTGCATCAAATTACGTTTTTTTTTGCTGTACAATAATGGATATCATCCTAGCTGAAAAAGACTCCAAAGCGGAGTTCCAGATCTCCATAAAATCATCATCCTCCCTATCAAACGTGGGGGTTTTAAAAAATCGTAGACCTCTTGGGCTAATTTTTTGCTCCAAATATCGTTCTAGGGTAAATATATCCCATTTAGTTTTAGTCTCCTTAATTAGCAATTTTTCTAGTTTTTTACAAGCAAAATCTAGATTTTCTTCTGATTGAATAATGGGGCCTTGTATATTGTCAAATCTACTAGCAACCATATTCTGCCAGTTCTCTCTGGCTTCAAATAATTCCATTATTAATAGATCTCAAATAAATGGATCAGAGGTAAATTTACAAATATGAGCAGCCCACAACTTTAAGGGATAATGAAATAGCAAACAAAATATACACAAGGTGTATAGTTGTGTAGGCGCTTCCAACTTAAAATAGACAATAAAAGTAAGTGTGACAGAAAGGTGTAATCCCTTAACACCTAAAGGTAAAGTGAAACAATTAAAATAATTCACACCCACTTAGAAAAATATACCGAGTAAAAAGGATATACCACCTATTGCAGATATAGATATGGTGGTTACATCTGTAAAACAAATGAGACATACATAGTGTTTTCCATATAGGTAAAAACAAACAATTGTATCATATGAGGATTGAACTCACAAGGATGGAGCCTCTTAGGCTCTATGTACTTCGCTCTCGGGTGCCTATTCAGGCTTTCGATAATTTTCAGTTGAAGACCCAGACTCCACGAATTCAAGAGTAAATAAGGGTTTATTAATTGATAAAATATTATATTAAAATATTAATAATATAGGACAAAAATAGGCAGATATATGTATAAAATACAGCGTGGTATGGTACTGCAATAATGGCCAAAATTAAAAGCAGCAAAGCACCACAGCATATACAGAAAATAACAATACCGCCAAATGAAAGTCCCAGTAAAAAGTCCAGTAAGTGCAAACGCGTTTCAGCCCTAGATAGGGCCTTCCTCAGTGCTAAATTCCCGGAGAACCTTCAGGGCTTAAGTAGCCCCCTTGATAAGTCCAACTGCATCCAGCTGTGCTTCAGAAATCCCGCCAGCCATATCACTTCCGGTTTTGGAAAAAAAAATAAAAAAATCCATGTTCTTCACTTGTTGAGTCCTGAAAGAACAGATTCAACAAGTGAAGAACATGGATAGAGTTGAGGTATTAAAACCTAAACCAAAGAAAGATACAATAAGTAGGGATAAAGAGTATGTACCTTTAATTTTGGATTATAATATCAACTCTAAACAAATTAAACACATAGTGAATAAACACTGGCATATTTTAAAAACGGATGGGGATCTTAAAGATATCATAGGTGAGAAACCGAAGGTTATTTTTAAAGGGGCTAAAAATATTAAAGATCACTTGGTTAAAAGCTTTATTAATTGCAAACAGGGAGACAAGAATGTTTTTAACCAAAGACCAGGTTTTTATCCATGTAAAATGTGCTTACCGTGCAAGAATACTACTTTTAAGAAAGATACACAGAGCACGTTTAAATCCAATGTTACAGGAACTAGTTTTAAAATACGTGATGTTGTCACATGCCACTCCACTAATGTGGTGTATCTCCTCTGGTGTCCCTGTGGGCTCCAGTATGTCGGCATGACCACTAGAAGCCTAAAAACTCGCATTATGGAGCACATGGGGAACATACGGAGGGGATACACTAAACATAGTGTGTCAGCACATTTTATTGAATTTCATAATGGTGACACTTCTCTCTTAAGTTTTATGGTTATTGGGAAGAAGCGGATGAATTGGAGAGGAGAGGATAATGTCCGAGAACTTAGTAAGTTAGAGGGTAAATGGATTTTCACTTTGGACACTATGTGCCCTAAAGGTCTCAACATAGATTTTGAGTTAGTCCATTTTTTATAATATAATATTTTATATATTTTTAAAATATTATATTTACATTTTTATATTATCTTTTCTTCTAGGACGTTTCCTCTCCCTTCCACATCCCCCTGAGTTACATTTCTTCTATTTTATATATGATGTTTTATATGTACCTATATTAACAAATATTTTGTATTTTATATTTCTATTCCGATTTATTTATTCACAGCTTACTCAATTTGTTTATTTATTCTACTATATTATTGTATTATTTGTTTGGGCAAATGCCCTCTTTCAATATGAACACTTTCTGTAGTCAATTCCACCATGCCCGAGTGTGGAACGCATGGTGGAACACAAATACATCACATGACCGCATCCAACCGGAAGTCACGTTTTTTAAATTAAAAAAAATATATATCATTTTTTTTTTTTCTAAAACCGGAAGTGATATGGCTGGCGGGATTTCTGAAGCACAGCTGGATGCAGTTGGACTTATCAAGGGGGCTACTTAAGCCCTGAAGGTTCTCCGGGAATTTAGCACTGAGGAAGGCCCTATCTAGGGCTGAAACGCGTTTGCACTTTACTGGACTTTTTACTGGGACTTTCATTTGGCGGTATTGTTATTTTGTGTATATGCTGTGGTGCTTTGCTGCTTTTAATTTTGGCCATTATTGCAGTACCATACCACGCTGTATTTTATACATATATCTGCCTATTTTTGTCCTATATTATTAATATTTTAATATAATATTTTATCAATTAATAAACCCTTATTTACTCTTGAATTCGTGGAGTCTGGGTCTTCAACTGAAAATTATCGAAAGCCTGAATAGGCACCCGAGAGCGAAGTACATAGAGCCTAAGAGGCTCCATCCTTGTGAGTTCAATCCTCATATGATACAATTGTTTGTTTTTACCTATATGGAAAACACTATGTATGTCTCATTTGTTTTACAGATGTAACCACCATATCTATATCTGCAATAGGTGGTATATCCTTTTTACTCTGTATATTTTTCTAAGTGGGTGTGAATTATTTTAATTGTTTCACTTTACCTTTAGGTGTTAAGGGATTACACCTTTCTGTCACACTTACTTTTATTGTCTATTTTAAGTTGGAAGCGCCTACACAACTATACACCTTGTGTATATTTTGTTATCTATTTCTATTTATCTATCTATATCTATCTCTTTCTATCTAATTATTTCTATTTCTTTCTTCCTTTCTATCTATTCATTTCTATCTATCTCTTTCTATCTGTCTATTTCTAACTACCTATCTATCTAATTCTTCCTATCTATCTCTTTCTATACAATTCTTTCTATTTCTATCTATTCCTTTCTATCTATCTAATTATATCTAATTCTTTCTATTTCTTTCTATCTATCTATTCCTTTCTATATATATTTCTACCTATCTCTATCTCTTTCTATCTATCTATTTCTAACTACCTATCTATCTAATTCTGTCTATTTCTAACTACCTATCTTATTCTTTCTATCTATCTATATATCTATTTCTATCTCTATTTCTATCTAATTCTTTCTATTTCTATCTATCTATCTATCTATTTCTTTCTATCTATCTATCCATATCTATCTATTTCTATATATTCCTTTCATCCATATACATCCCCAAATCCATCCACTCCCATCATCCATATCATCCATCCATTCCCATCATCCAAATCCATCCACTCCCATCATCCATCCACTCCCATCATCCAAATCCATCCACTCCCATCATCCATATCATCCACTCCCATCATCCATCCACTCACCCTCAGTCACCCACCCTCACTCACTAAATACATTTACTTACGGTTTGAATCCTCTCCTCCTCCTCCTCTTCGGTCTTCAGCTGTCAGCTCAAGCCACTCCCACAGCAGTGCTGACAGCCTCAGCACACAAAGCGCGTGCACAGTGCTTTGTGTGCTGATAGCACGTCTGAAGTATTCACCCATGCGTGAATACGTCAGACAATGAGGCCTTTTTAGGGCCTCTGAACTCGGAAGTCCCTCTGGTGGTCTGATTGACTGCAACAAGAGGTGTTCCAAGCTTCCAATATTTCTCAGAAAATACAGTGCTTACAAGAAAAAGGCTGCAGGGAGCTGTAGCACTCACCTGAACAACCTCATTAAGCTGAAGTTGTTCAGGTGACTATAGTGTCCCTTTAACAATAAACAATACATTAAACACCCCACACCTTATAATGGGCACAGGGTGATTAAAAAAATAAAAATAATCCGGTGTCCTACATAAAGTGTCCGTCTTAAACTCCTGGTGATGGTGACTACCGTTACAGTATTATTATTCATTAAGTAGGTATTCTACACTGTAGTAGGAAAAGTACACTGCAATTTCACTTCCACATTTAACTGGCAAGTTACACATACGAAGCAAAATTCTCAAAGTAGATCACCATGGAGACCATAGATTTTTCTTATGGACTGTTTTACATTTAGAGCTGTGCTCCAGAACTGCTCTTGAAATTAGGTCATGCAACATTACATATGATAAATGCATAATGCATTTTAAAGTGTTTTAAATACAGTAAGGGAAACAAAATGTAGAATTTGTTTATTATTGTGATGTAATTCCAGTAAAATACAAGTTTAGCAGGCTAAGATTGCCACAAGGCATATGTATGTATATGTGTTTGTAGTATCAGTTGGTTAATAACACGTAGCTAAGATACTGTCATCACTGTACTGACCAGGTGCAGGAATGTAAGAACTGGAATTACGCGTCCCTCTCCTTTGTATCAGATGAGCCACGTGGTTAGACCGGATGGATGAGTTTAGACTCTATTCATTAAATAGGTTAAGGGTATGTGTGGGTGTAGTTAATTGTGGGAGGAGCTACAGTGCTATATAAGGAATGTACTCTATGTATTCAGTACTCAGACTTTGCTGTATTTTGGTGACGCTAGTCCCTCTGAGTCCCGATCGGTGATCCAATAAAGAATCTCTTCCTTCCTGAAGAAACCTGTGTCCATCTCTCTGTGCTTGGCTTCCGTCAGTTTCTCCGGTATCATTTGGTGCGTTGGCCGGGAAGCTCATCGTTCAACGGTAGCTGAGAGGCAGAGGCGTGAGACGGTCTATCTTTGCCCACGTTCTCTACGGCTGCACCCCTGAACTTCTGCGTGGACCTCCCTTCGTCTCGGCGCCACTGGTCTGTTGTCCAGGAGATCATCGGCCTCTACGTGAGAAGTGCTGGGGTGTCCCCGTCGATGAGTGTGAACTCAGGTTCAGGAACGAGGAGGTAAGACAACTGCTGTTTTAGACGGCAGGACCCACTAGGGGTATACCGATTGTGCGGTAGGCCCAAAGGGGTTTTGAATCTGTGTATCTGCCCCCTCTGTCGGAGGGAAGGAGCGAAGGCGCACCGCTCGATCGAACGCTCTTTAGTCAGACCGTTTGATTTGGTTAGTCAGGCGGGGTCCTGGTGTAAGATAGCCCTAGCCGGACACCGGTGTCTTGTCTAGACTAGCGTTCTAGGGTGTATATTACGTTCGCTAGGTCGGAGGGACCGGGAGACTAAGCGGCGCCTGTGTAAATTCGGTTCGCTAGTTCTCATCCTATCTGGGCTAAGTGGGAAGGCGTGTAAATTTGGAACCCACTAGACTTTTGATAGTGCGACTAAGAGGCGCCTGTGTAAATTCGGTCCTCTAGCTCGCTATATATGTGGTGATTGGGCAGTGTGGCTAACCAAAACGGGTGTATATAGTTTTAGGTAGTCCATTCAAGGTACTGGCCAATAGTTTAGTTGGGAATTGTAAATGTGTTAACGATTGTTTTAGTAAAGTGTATATCTTGTTAGATAGCGCGAGCTCAGCCGTCTAGCGAGAGTGTTAATAGTGTGTTGCTGTATTATAGTGCACGGTACCATAACCCTGTATATTTACTGACATTATATAATAAGTACTAATCATTGTCGTCCATTGCATGTTTAACACCATAACCACTAATAATTGTATTGTGACCTTAACTTGTGCTTTGACCTATGCTAACCGTACTGTAACCGCTATTTGTAAAAGACGATGTTACTGGGGTGTGTTATAGACGGGTAATTCGTATATAGAGAATTATAGCGTGGGTGACTGTATAGTTACGCCAAAGGGCATAATATTGATTATATAGTGACTGGTGTAGCAGCTGTGTGTGTACGGGAATTCCCTGAGTGTTTATTGTTATTGTGTACGTTTCACTTGGTAACCATACCACGTGGTGCTGTTGCCAGAGGAAACGGGTGTGACTGTTGAATAGTACGCGTGTATAGTAATCGTTGTCGACGACGTTCCACTGTTAAATATGGGTGCGTCGCAGTCAACGATTCCGGATCCCTTAGGATGTATGGTTAAGAATTTTAAAAAGGGATTCAAAGTTTGTGATTTTGGGGTTAAGATGTCTCCTGTACGTTTGGTCACTTTGTGTACTAGGGAGTGGCCTACTTTGGTTGCGGCATGGCCGCCACGTGGCAGTTTGGATCCAACTCTGGTACAGCGCTTACACGTGGCTGTATCGGGTAGGCCTGAACTTTACGGCCAGTTTCCTTATATTGATTGTTGGAGACAGGCCGTAAATGACTCGCCAAAATGGCTCCGGACATGCCACGAGGAACAGTGTCGCCTCATGGTAGCTAGGACTTGTTCGTCCACTAGGGCTGGTGTTAGGCCCATTTTGGACACGCCCCCTGAGTCCGAGATCCCTTTGCCGCCCCCTTACTTTCCGGTAAGAGGAAGTGACGCAAATACAGGAAGTCCTGTAACCCTTCCCTCATTACCCTCATCCACTTCCGCTTCCTCCTCCAGTACAGGATCCACCCCCCCTCGTACTAAATCTCCCCTTCCGGAACCAGAACCCACCCCCATTAGAAACGAATATCCTGATTTGGCGCCACTTCAGACTTCCGGTCAAGCTTCATCTAGCTCGGCCCGAAGTGTTCTATTCACTACCTTTTCCCAAAACCGACCTCCCACATCCCCATACCCTATCTCTCCCTGACCGGAACCCATGACTGACGCCTCTCTACGTAGCCCCATCCAAACCCGACAGTTGACTGGTGCCCAACAATTAAAGCACTATCAGATGCCTCTTCGCTTAAATCCCGGGTCAGCTTATATCGATGCCGCAGGTCAAATGGCACACGCTGACCCTGTCTTCGTATATGTCCCTTTCACCACTACCGACCTTTTAAACTGGAAGACCCATAATTCCTCGTATACTGAGAAACCACAAGCCATGACTGATCTGTTCACCTCAATAGTACAGACACATAATCCGACATGGGCTGATTGCCAGCAGTTATTAATGACTTTATTTAACAATGAGGAAAGGACAAGAATAAATCAAGCAGCCATTAAAGCATTAGAGGATAGAGCCCGTGCTTTGAACCAAGCTAATCCAGCAGCATGGGCCGCGACACACTATCCCAACACCGATCCCGATTGGAACGTAAATGGTGCTGATATGGTTCAACTCAGAGCCTATAGAGACGCTATAATTGCTGGCATGAAAGCCGGAGGAAAGAAAGCCATTAACATGTCGAAGACAGTTGAGGTGATCCAGAAAAGCGATGAAGCGCCCAGTGTCTTTTATGACCGATTATTGGAGGCGTACCGCTTGTACACCCCCTTTAATCCGGAAGACGCAGACAATTCCCGAATGGTTAACTCCGCCTTTGTCAGCCAAGCTTACGGAGATATTAAGCGCAAGCTACAAAAGTTAGAAGGGTTTGCAGGTATGTCAATCTCCCAACTAATGGAGGTAGCTAATAAGGTCTATATGAATAGGGAAACAGAAAGCAAGAAAGAGGAGGAGCGCAAGATGCGTAAAAAGGCTGATATGCTAGCGGTAGCGATCGCAGGCGTAGATAAACGGGGTCCAGATAGAGGCAATAATAGATGGAGTAGGGAGCCTTTGAGTAGGGATCAGTGTGCGTATTGCAAGGAAGAAGGGCATTGGAGGAACGAATGTCCGCAAAGAGAGCAGTACGAGAGAGACCAACCCAGGGCAGGCTACGGAAACTTTAGAGGCAGAGCGAGAGGTAGAGGAGGTCCCGGAGGGAGTAATGGTTATAGAGGGAGTAATGGGAACAGAGGAAGTGTTAGGGAAGACAGGTATATTCCAGCAGCGCAAAGGTCCCGCGATAGAGAAGGTAGGGACTTTGTAGGATTGGCTGACACTGTCATGGAGGACTATTGATACCGACCGGGCTCCATCCCCCTTGGTCGAGCGGAGCCTATGGTCGATGTATCAATAGGGGGGAAAAGGAGTGCGTTCATGATCGACACTGGTGCTGAACATTCAGTGGTGACTAATCTAGTTGCTCCTCCATCTGGAAGGACTATTACTGTGATAGGAGCAACTGGAAGAAGTGCTGAAAGACCGGTTCTTAAAAGTCGACTCTGTACATTGGGAGGCCACGTAGTAAAACACCAATTCCTTTATATGCCTGAATGTCCAGTCCAATTGCTGGGACGTGATATGCTATCCAAATTACAAGCGCAGATTACGTTCCTACCAGATGGAACAACATCTTTAAAGTTTAATGGACCTTCAGGTATTATGACTTTATCCGTACCAAAGGAAGAAGAGTGGCGACTTTATACAGTGTTGACTAGCCAAAACCCTAGGAGTGATGAGACATTGTTTAACATACCAGGAGTTTGGGCAGAGAACAACCCACCAGGACTGGCCCGCAATATTCCACCAATAAAAATTGAACTGAAACATGGGGTTTATCCAGTGAGCCTAAGACAATATCACATTCCGCAGAAGGCTAAGAAGAACATCCAATCCTATCTGGATAAGTTCATACGGTATGGTATCCTAAAATTCTGTACTTCCCCCTGGAACACCCCATTGCTGCCTGTTCAAAAGCCCGGCACAGATGAGTATCGACCTGTGCAGGACTTAAGAGCAGTCAATGATGCGGTTGTTAGTATACATCCAGTTGTACCCAATCCATATAACCTGCTTGCTTTAATTCCGGGCGGGGCTACTTACTTCACAGTCTTAGATCTCAAAGATGCCTTCTTTTGCCTCCGAATTGCCGCAGAAAGTCAATGTATTTTCACTTTCCAATGGGAGAACGCTGTAACGGGCTCAAAACGCCAAATGACTTGGACAAGACTGCCCCAAGGGTTTAAAAATTCACCTACCCTATTTGGTTCAGCCCTAAGTCAAGATCTATTGGATTTCGAGTCCATCCCAGGAGAGTGTGTATTGTTACAATATGTAGATGACTTGTTGATAGCAGCAGTTACAAAAGAAATCTGTCAGCAAGCAACGCACGATCTACTACATATTCTCTGGAAGGCAGGATACAAGGTGTCCAGGAAGAAGGCTCAGTTGTGTTTGCCAACTGTCAAGTATCTGGGATTCCATATCTCTGAAGGTCAAAGGATTATGGGGCCAGAGAGAAAAGAAGCTGTCTGCCAAATACCAATACCCAAGAATAGAAGACAAGTGCGAGAATTCTTGGGGGCAGCAGGCTTCTGTAGGATATGGATTCCCAGCTATGCGATACTGGCAAAACCTCTGTACGCAGCCATCAAAGGTACAGAGCACGACCCCTTCTTATGGACCCAAGAACAGCAAACGGCATTTGAAGATGTGAAGAAGGCTTTGATGAGTGCCCCAGCATTAGGTCTACCTGATCACACACGACCATTCTACTTATATGTACACGAGCAAAGAAGAATGGCTGTGGGAGTATTGACACAGTACTTGGGATCATGGCAAAGACCTGTTGCCTACATGTCTAAGCAACTGGATGCAGTGGCCAGCGGACTTCCACCTTGTCTAGGAGCCGTAGCTGCAGCCGCCCTGCTAGTAGCTGAAGCCGATAAACTCACTCTGGGTCAAGAACTTTATGTACGAGTCCCACATGCAGTACAGACGTTGTTGGATTACAAAGGAAATCATTGGTTTAGTAATAGCCGTATGACCAAGTATCAAGCAATGTTGTGTGAAAACCCAAGAGTGCATTTAGAGACTGTAAACACCTTAAATCCAGCTACCCTTTTGCCACAACCTACTGAAAGTCAACATGATTGTTTGGAAGTAATGGATGAAGTATTCTCAAGTAGACCAGATCTTCGTGATTTTCCCATCCAGAACCCCGATGTTCAATATTACACCGACGGCAGTAGTTATGTGAAAGAAGGGATCCGCTATGCAGGATATGCAGTGACAACAATAGACAAGGTGATAGAAGCTCGGCCACTGGCGAAAGGAACATCAGCACAAAAGGCAGAATTAATAGCACTAACACGAGCGTTACAATTGGCTGAAGGTTTAAGAGTAAATATCTATACGGACTCTAAGTATGCGTTTTTAACCACTCATGCCCACGGAGCTTTGTATAAAGAAAGAGGACTACTGAATTCAGAAGGCAAAGAAATCAAGTACGCAGCTGAAATCCTACAACTATTGGAAGCAGTGTGGGAGCCGAAAGAAGTCGGTATCATACATTGTCGAGCGCATCTGAGAGGAGATGGTGATGTAACCAAGGGAAATCGGATGGCAGATAGTGCAGCTAAGCGTGCTGCTGAATCAGGAAGACAGGAGTATGTAGGGCATATAGCTGCTCTTATACCAACTCCACTGTCCCAATGGACTCCAGTTTATACAGCTCAAGAAGAGGAGTGGTTAAAGACTGAACCGGGAAAGTATCTGGAGAACAAGTGGTATCAGCTAGAAGATGGAAGAATAGTTATACCAGCATCGCTAGCGGTAGAAATTGTCCAAAATTATCACAACGGGACACATTCTGGGAGAGACAGTACTGAAGAATCTCTTAGAAAACATTTCTACATACCAAGATTGTCCAACTTGACTCAGGCCATTGTACGCAGATGTGTAACGTGTGCTAAGAATAATGCAAGACAAGGACCAGTAAAGCCACCAGGAGTTCAGTTTATGGGGGGACTCCCCATGTCCGATCTACAAATAGACTTTACAGTGATGCCTAAATCGGGTGGACATCGTTACCTGCTGGTAATTGTGTGCACCTATTCAGGCTGGGTAGAAGCATGTCCTACTCGTACAGAGAAAGCAGGAGAAGTTGTGAGATTCCTGCTACGAGAAATAATACCCCGATATGGACTACCCTGTTCTATAGGATCGGACAATGGTCCAGCTTTTGTTCACCAGTGCCTACAACAACTGACTCATATGCTTGGTATAAAGTGGAGGCTTCATACTGCATATAGACCCCAGAGTTCTGGTAAGGTAGAGAGAATGAATAGAACTATAAAGAACCAGTTGGCTAAAATGTGTCAGGAAACCCAACTTAAGTGGAACGTTCTCTTACCCATAGCTTTATTGCGAATCCGCAGTACCCCTACCAGAAGGATGGGCCTCTCTCCTTTTGAAATCATGTATGGGCGACCACCTCCCGTACTTGGTAACTTAAGGGGGGACTTGAGTCAGTTGGGAGAAGGAATTACCCGGCAGCAGGTTGTAGAGTTGGGTAAGACTATGGAGGAGGTACAGAAATGGGTACAAGATAGATTACCTGTGAATATTTATCCCCCTGTTCATAGTTATCATCCAGGAGACCAAGTGTGGATTAAAGAGTGGAATAATGTACCGTTAGGGCCCAAGTGGAGAGGTCCTTATGTTGTTCTTTTGTCTACCCCTACAGCAATAAAAGTAGCAGAAGTGACTCCGTGGATACATCACTCCAGGGTTAAACCAGCAGCAGTCGATTCTTGGCAAGTTACAGCAGATCCAGAGAATCCCTGCAAGATCCGGTTAAAACGTACTACTCAGTCGGAGTAACGAGGAATTATTGTGGATTACAAATTTTATTGTTACAGGTGTGAGTGAGAAGGCCATAATAAAGCCTGTCCGCTTACCATCACATAGTGTATAAGCCAGGAAAGTCTCGAAGGGACACCTGTGAAGATGAGCAGAACTCCATTCCCTGCAGCCCCTCACATCCTGGAAGCTGAGGCGCCATCGCACGGACGAAGACTGAGGATGACGGCGAAAGATGTGCTTTTGATAGTGTTTATTTATATGTGTTTTTATATTCAGGAAGGTAGAGGTACCGACACTCCTAGCTGTGAGGTATGCATTAAGACTACGAGAACAGGTAACCATATTTCCCAAACCCTAATTTGGCATTCACAATACGAATGTAAAGGAGATGTATCGAGATGTAGATACTTAAATATAGATTATAGTGTGTGCCATTTAGGAGTAGGAGAACCTAAGTGCTTCAGTCCGGAGTATCAGCCTCGTACAATTTGGTTGACTCTCAGGAATGGAGATCCTCAGGGGACCCTAATTAATAAGACGGTGTTAGAATCCGTACATTCTTCGGGTGTTCTGCTATTTGATGCGTGTAAAGCGATATCAAGTGGTAGAAAACCGTGGAATGTATGTGGGGATCTTAGATGGGAGAGGACGTATGGGTCTAATGATAAATATATTTGTCCCAGTAGTAAAAATAAATATGTGAGTCCTAGATGCCCAAATAAAGACTATAACTTTTGTCCATATTGGTCTTGTGTGGGGTGGGCGACTTGGGGACAGACAGTAGACAAAGACATGATAGTGACTAAGTTGCCTACCAATCCATACTGTAAGTCTATGGAATGCAACCCAGTCCATATACTCATTAATAACCCCGACAAGTTCTTAGATAAGTATGGAAATTTATTTGGGTTTCAAATATACGGGACGGGTTTAGACCCTGGGACAATATTATTTATAGGGATAGAGACTGATACGGTATCCTCCCAGACTCATCAAGTATACCATTCCTTTTACGAAGAGATGAGTATAGATAATAAGATCCCCCATAATGCTAAAAACCTGTTCATCGATTTAGCTGAAAGTATTGCCGGTAGTCTTAATGTTACCAACTGCTATGTGTGTGGAGGTACTAACATGGGAGACCAATGGCCTTGGGAAGCAAAGGAGGTAATGTCCGGTTCTGAGGCAGTTGACCAACTAATATCTACACAAGCCGATTATCATTTGAGTGTTAGAGGTAAATCTGAGTGGAGATTAAAGACCTCCATCATAGGTTATGTTTGCATAGCAAGGAAAGGAATAATGTATAATACTTCTGTAGGAGAATTAACTTGTCTAGGGCAAAAAGCTTATGATGATGATACAAAGAATACAACTTGGTGGTCGGCTTCAAATGTCTCAGAACCATCTAACCCGTTTGCTAGATATGCCAATTTAAAGGATGTGTGGTTTGATCTATCCATCACATCTACCTGGAGAGCCCCAGCAAATTTGTACTGGATCTGTGGTAAGAAAGCCTATTCGGAGTTGCCACAGGACTGGGAAGGGGCATGTGTGTTGGGTATGCTCAAACCATCCTTCTTCTTGTTACCGATTGAAACAGGTGAGACTTTAGGTGTTAAAGTGTATGATGTGAATCATAGGAAGAAAAGGGGACCCATAGAGATAGGCG